>NC_053025.1:333248616-333342528 GCF_003073215.2 Triticum urartu | reverse complement strand
TCCCATTATTACCCAACTGCGTAAGGAACGCAAAAATCCGGGAACATAACACCGATATGACGGAAACTAGGGCGGCAAGAGTGGAACAAAACACCAGGCATAAGGCCGAGCCTTCCACCCTTTACCAAGTATATAGATGCATTAATTCAATAAGATATATAGTGATATCCCAACAAGTAACATGTTCCAACAAGGAACGATATCTCCATGTTCCAACAAGGAACAAACTTCAATCTTCACCTGCAACTAACAACGCTATAAGAGGGGCTGAGCAAAGCGGTGACATAGCCAAACAACGGTTTGCTGGGACAAGGTGGGTTAGAGGCTTGGTTCAACAATATGGGTGGCATGATAAGCAATTGGTAGGTATCGCAGCATAGGCATAGCAAAAGAGCGAGCAACTAAGCAAGCAAAGATAGAAGTGATTTCGAGGGTATGATCATCTTGCCTGAAATCCCGCAAGGAAGAAGAATGAGTCCATGATGAAGACAAACGGACGTAGACGAACGGTTCCTCACAAGCACGACGTTACCGGAACCAACCTGAAGAAGCAAACACCGGAAAAGAAGCACACAACATAGTAAACAACCAACACATGAACATGGTATGATATGCGGGATGCGGTATGCGATGCATATGCATGATTTGCAAAGGAAATGATTGTACCTGGCCTCAACATGGAAAACCAAGTGTGCCACTGGAAGGGTGAGATGAAATCGCTTGAAAATGATATAAAGAATGCCGGAATCGGAGTTACGGTTTGGAAATGGCAAGCAATTCAAATATGGCACCGGTCTGCGATATACAGCAAGTAGCCATCTAAATGCAATGAGATGAACATGCTACAGCATTCAAACATGGCATACAAATACATGGCAGGGATACATTCAAGATGCTTAACAAAAGTCTAGCACTGAGCTACGGCCCATTCATACATTAACAGGTTCAAACAAGCATGGCAAAAATGCATATGGTAAACAGATCTCAGACTTGGTGAAATTAACACTTGTCTGGAATTTCAGATCAGATAGCACTCTTCGGAGCAACAAAACTATATGCTACAGGACCTGAACATGGCAAAGTAAAGCATGGCATGGAGCTACTCAAAGAGCTTAACAAAAGTCCCTTAGTGACCTTGAGGCAAAAGGTATCATAAAATACAATTGCAAGCATGTGAACATGGCAAAACATAATCAGTTCTTAGACATAGTGAAAACTGGAGTATGCTGAAATAGATATCAAGTAGGCATGTTAACGAGCTCGATGCACTCACTATGGAGAAAGTCATGACAAGCTAAGCATACACCCACCAATAATACACAAAATGCAAGCTAGACATGGCAAGAACAATAGCATAGCATGCACGGATCAACTGCAACATCCTCGGCAAAATCGCTAACAAGTAGACAATCTGCCCAGATTCACGAAGTAGCAAAAGTAGAGCTTGATTGACTCAAGCTAGGGTGCTCCATAATTGCAAACAAAGACATGGATGGATAGAGCCCTACAAGATTAACAAATCATCCTTACTTATCATCCTCAAAAGAGACACGGATCACTAGGAAACAACATGAACATATGGCATAATGAGATAAACAGGTCAAGGACTTAGTGGAAATGCTAAGTCCCTGAAATCAGCATTAACAAGTGCCTCACTTTGCAAGCTTGTGCTAGTCACCACACACATCACAAAAAATACATGGGTTGCACCTCTGGAAAGATGGCAAAACCCTTAACAAAACATATGTAGGGCTCATGGGCATATCATGCACACAATAATCATGGCAAAAATGACAAATATCTAAATGGAGCAGCAGATCTGACAATTATCTCAATTAGTACTCTTCCAACAGTATTTCGTGCATCAAGATGAGCTCAAATGAAAATGATGCAATGAGATGAAATGATGTACCCTCTGAGGCGAACATTTTGATATGCTATATGCCCAAAACGGATCTATGGATGCAAAGTTACGATGCTATGAACATGGCCATATGAAACTGGGAATCTCGAGGACTTAGGAAAAATATAACCTCTGAAAACAGATCTAGGGTTCATGCACGCAGATCGAGGCGGGGCCGGATCCTCGCCGGAGCAGTGGTTGCCGGCGCTTGCGTTCGCCGGAGGAGAGGGCTCGCCGGCCGGAGCTCACGCCGGAGCTCGCCGGCGAGGTGGCCGGAGTAGAGGCACCGCGGAGGAGGAGGCACGCGGCGACGGGGTCACGCTGGCGGGAACAAGGCGAGGCGCGGCCGTGGACGAACTCCGGTGGCGGCGCGGGACTAAGCATGGCGGCGGCGGCAAGGCATACGGCGATGAAGGCGAGGCGCGGTCGAGAGGCGGGCGACGCGCGGGGGCTCGGGCCCGGTCGCGGCTCGGGCGGTGTCCGGCTGAGGTGGCGGCGTCTGATTGGTGCAGGAGGCGGCGGCGGGTGACGTGTCGCGACGGGATTCGCCGGAGCGAGGTGGCGGCGGAGGCTGGACATGTCCGGCCGGTGGGAGAAGTGTCCGGCGGCGCGAAGGGAGTGGATCTAGGGTTTCATCCGCGAAATGATCCGAAATTTCAGGGAGGGGTGCTCTTCTACAGGTAGAGGGAGCTAGGAGAGTCCAAATGAGGTGCGGTTTTCGGCCACGCGATCGTGATCGAACACTCTAGATGATGGAGAGGGTTTTGATGGGTTTTGGGCCAAATTGGAGGGGTGTTGGGCTGCAACACACACGAGGCCTTTTCGGTCCGTCGGTTAACCGTTGGAGCATCAAACAAAGTCCAAATGGTACGAAACTTGACAGGACGTCTACAGGTAGTAAACCAAGGCCCCATGGCAAGTCTCGGTTCAATCTGGAAATGTTTAATCACCACACACGAAAGAAAGGTAGAAATGACCACCGGAGGAAAACGGAACGCCAGAATGCAAAACGGACAACGGGAAAAATGCTCGGATGAATGAGACGAACACGTATGCAAATGAAATGCGCATGATGACATGATATGCAATGCAAGACACACAAGCAATGACAACGCAACAACAGCGAATAACTGGACGACACCTGGCACATCGGTCTCGGGGCGTTACAACACTCCACCACTATGAGAGGATCTCGTCCCGAGATCTAGAATGGCACCGGAGGGAAAACGGAAGAGAAAGAGAAGAGGTAAAACTAAGTTGCTCCTTTGACCAATGAGTGAAACCAAAGAACCTTGCAAAAGTTAAAAAAATTGAAAGAAAGAATACAACGGAGATGAACGAAGTTGAAGACTCTCCGTTAGAAAAGAGGGACAAGGAAGAACAACTTCGAGAAGCACTCCGGTTGAGAAGTTATGCAAGACTTGATAAGGCGAAAAGAACTTGAGCAAAAGGGCACAACACTCCGGTTTAATGGATAGGCATGGAAAGAACGTGATCTTTGACAAAACGAGATGATGGGTTGAAAAGATGAACATCACAATGCCTCCGGAACAAAAGTAAGAATGGAATGGAGTGAACGAAGGGAAACAAGGTCTCGAGGTAGCACGCTTACAACAAATTCTAGAACGGAGTTGTTGGAAAACCCACAACGAAAAGAATAAGCTTGATATGGTCTTATGGAATACATCTCGAATTATGAGGTGACAACCTGCCACTCCCGGAAAACGAATTTGATTGCTATGAACAAATTGGCGAGAAAGTATATCGCACCGGAAAGGATAAATGAAGAACTTGGATCATTTATAAGCACCATAATAGCAACAAACCTTAGAGAAGGCTTTAGGTGAAATATAACCCAATATAATTCCAACGAAGAGGTTGATGGATTTAAAATATCTCATACTTGATAACTTGTGAAACATGAAAACATGAACTCAAATTATCAAGAATGACATAATACCAGCTCCAATGATACGGTTGAAATAATTGCACTTTAAAATGCAAGATAAACAATACTTGAGCTCCTCTAAAAAGAATCTCGATGAACACTTCGAGAAGGACTTAAATCCTTGGTGAACCACCATGTAGAGCCTCCCTGAAGAAATCCGGTAACAAAAGGATGATCAAACGGAAGGAAAAAAGAAGTTGAAAACACAAGGTGAATCCTTGTAAAGATTTAGATGAATCTCCGTGATAATATAATTGCGAGAACATGGACTCCGGGAAAAAGAGAAGATGACACAATTTAGATCAAGAATTTGATGAGCCTCCGGAATAGGGAATTAATCACTTGGATGAAACAAGAATAAGAATTACATTAAGCGTATCCTTCACCAATTAAATTGATGACAATCAATGGATTTGGCACACTACTTATTCTCGTAGAAAGGATTAAGATAGATATAGCGCCAACTTGGGAAGGTCTTCTTTGAACCACCGGTAGGATTGACAACGAATAAATTGATAAGGAAGAGAAACCTGGAAGAACCACCGTAAGAAATGAAAATGAATGAAGATACTTGAGAGAATTTAGATACAACTGAAACGAAGAGATCACGCGCTGATTAAAGAATATTGAATGATGCACCGGTGAGATTTGGGGAACGAGAGCTGAAAACTGAGAATGAACAAGTCTTCTAAAATGATGGGCTCTAGATAATCGAACTGAAAATACCCTTGAATATATCCTGATGGGTGAAAAAAAGATTCTCATAATCGAAAATAATTATGAGAGGATGACAACAAGCTAGCACCATGAATCTTGAAGAGAATGGAGCAAGATTAAAGAGAAACTCTTCTTCGGTCTTCAAAAGATGAGAATGACAACGAGAAACACTACCAAGAATTATTGAGGCACCGGAATAAATAATAATATAAAAGTTGACTCAACAATGAAATGAATTTGAAAAATCTTGGCGAAAGACATTTAACTGATGATAAATCATAATTACGTCAAACTTCGAAAGGAAATTTTGAGGATAGCTCCGGGAAAATAGGAAGAGTCAGGTAAGATCCTGGGGAAAAGACCTGTGGGTTAGGGACCACTCAAAGAAACACCGTTGAACGATTCAAAAAAGAGAAAGCACCGGTTGAATTAAATGACTTGAATGAGGGAACATCCTCGAAATAGGTTGAACGGATCTTGGATGACAAGGCGAGCCTTCTGAGATATCTTCAGGGCACCGGAACAAATGAATATCAAGAAATAAATGATTAAGAGGTGCACCGGCACGAGAAAAGCATTTGAAATACAGAGAAGAATATGGTCGACACCGAGAGCTTGAATAGAATCCACCGGAGAAGAAAACGAGTGAAAAGTGACGAACTTGAAGCTCCGTTAGAATCTTCATGAGAAGCACCGGATAAGGTCATTGAAGGAAAAGAATGAAGAGACTTCACATCAATAAGATGGATACTCGATTAAGAAGTCTGAGTCCATAAAGAAAAACAAGGGAGGGAGGGCGGGAAAAACAAAGACAATTTGGAATGGATGAAACGAACACCGTTGATAAGAAGTGATAATTGGTCTTGCGAATGTTGAAGTGAACGGATCCACTTGAGGAGAAGCAGACCGGTTGAAAAGGATTGACATGACAAACTCGATGATCGAGAAGGATTAGTATTCGCATTGGAGTATGAGAACACCATTTAGGAAAGGTATGGAATCAACATTTGACATTGAAGCAACTTGAATACCACAACTCAAAACAAAAACAAAGGATTGGCTTGCAAAATAAGCCGGAACAAACATATGATAGAGATTTCGCCCGAAGTTTTCATGGTGGGGCCTACACGGGCTCGATCGTACAGCACCATCATGTACAAGGCAGTGCACATGACATACGAAGCGTCCCCGACTCGGCATAGCCAAGGACTCTTTAAGACACAATGAGACCACTGTAAAACCGACCGTGAATAGGCGGACCACTAGACGTCGAACCCCAATTTCATATCATACATCTGTCGGAAAGATATCCTAAGAGCTACTTGAATTCCCACTTATGAAACTCCCGAACCTTTCCGGTTATGCAATCAGGTGTTAGGGATACAGGGGAAGCATAATATCTCACCCAAATCTAGCAAATCCTATATCTAGCTGTATCCATCCTTCAACACATAACCGAGAAAAACTTCAGAAACCATCTACCTCAACCTTCGAAAAGCATCCGTTATTCATGTTATGGCAATACTCCCGAACTCCCGCCCCAGTACTGGGTGGCGTCGAGGTTATCTCACCAACGAACTACATAAAAGAGATTTTCGATGTCGGCGTACTAAACTCAGGTATTCCAGAACTGCAACGATAAAATTATGACGACAACACCTCGGAGCTCAACTTCCCGGGACACTTCCACAAAACCCCTGACAGGAGGCACCAAGAGAATGTTCTCGTCATAAAACCATCGGAACGATTCCAAGATACCCGCGTGATCCTAAATTATTTTTTTGTGAAATTTGAGAAGAGAAGAGTCAAAACTCTACATCAGGATGCCTTACCAGAGCGATGAGGAGACTTGGAAGTAAAAAGAATTTCTAAACTCTCTGATATATTATTCCTAAATGACTCAAAACATTTTTTCTGGACACAACTCGGCTGCTAAAACGATCAATCAGTGGGGGCTCGTAAGGTCGGGGAAGGCTCTGATACCAACTTGTAATGCCCTCGATGCGGCTATATCTCCCACGTGTCGAGGCATGACTTAGAGGCATAACCGCATTGAAAGCAATGTCGCAAGTGAGGTAATCTTCACACAACCCATGTAATATAATAAGGGAAAGAGATACATAGTTGGCTTACAATTGCCACTTCACACAATTACATGAATAAAACATTACATCATCTAGATACAATCAAGGTCCGACTACGGAACCAAAATAAAAGAAGAACCCCAAATGCGACAAGGTCCCCGATCGACCCCAACTGGGCACCACTACTGATCAACTGGAAGCGGAACAACATAAAGGACAAGATCTTCATCGAGATCCTCCTTGAGCTTGGTTGCGTCATCTGCACGGACTCATCGGCACCTGCAAGCTGGTTTTTGGAAGTATCTGTGAGCCACAGGGACTCAGCAATCTCGCACCCTCGCGATCAAGACTATTTAAGCTTATGGGTAAGGTAAAGGTATGAGGTGGAGCTGCAGCAAGCGACTAGCATATATGGTGGCTAACATACGCAAATGAGAGCGAGAAGAGAAGGCAAAGCATGGTCGATAAAAGTATGATCATGAAGTGACCCTAAAACAACCTACGTCAAGCATAACTCCAACACCGTGTTCACTTCCCGGACTCCGCCGGAAAGAGACCATCACGGTTACACACGCAGTTGACTCATTTTAATTAAGTTAAGGTACAAATTATCTACAACCGGACATTAACAAATTCCCATCTGCCCATAACCGCGGGCACGACTTTCGAAAGTTCAAATCCCTGCAGGGGTGTCCCAACTTAGCCCATCACAAGCTCTCACGGTCATCGAAAGAATAGACCTCCTCCCGAGACATTCCGATCAGACTCGGTATCCCGGTTCTACAAGACATTTCGACAGGGTAAAACTAAACCAGCAACACCGCCCGAATGTGCCGACAAATCCCGATAGGAGCTGCACATATCTCTTTCTTAGGGCACACTCAGATGAGCCAGACGTCGGGTAGGCCAGCCTAGAGTTGCCCCTGGTAGCCCCGGACATCGCTCAGTTGGACCAACACTCAGAGGAGCACTGGCCCGGGGGGTAAAATAATGATGACCCTCAGGAGCACGACTCCAAAGGGAAAAGAAAAGGCTAGGTGGCAAATGGTAAACCCAATGGTTGGGCATTGCTGGAAGAGCTTTACTCAAGGCAAACTGTCAAGGGGTTCCCATTATTACCCAACTGCGTAAGGAACGCAAAAATCCGGGAACATAACACCGATATGACGGAAACTAGGGCGGCAAGAGTGGAACAAAACACCAGGCATAAGGCCGAGCCTTCCACCCTTTACCAAGTATATAGATGCATTAATTCAATAAGATATATAGTGATATCCCAACAAGTAACATGTTCCAACAAGGAACGATATCTCCATGTTCCAACAAGGAACAAACTTCAATCTTCACCTGCAACTAACAACGCTATAAGAGGGGCTGAGCAAAGCGGTGACATAGCCAAACAACGGTTTGCTGGGACAAGGTGGGTTAGAGGCTTGGTTCAACAATATGGGTGGCATGATAAGCAATTGGTAGGTATCGCAGCATAGGCATAGCAAAAGAGCGAGCAACTAAGCAAGCAAAGATAGAAGTGATTTCGAGGGTATGATCATCTTGCCTGAAATCCCGCAAGGAAGAAGAATGAGTCCATGAAGAAGACAAACGGACGTAGACGAACGGTTCCTCACAAGCACGACGTTACCGGAACCAACCTGAAGAAGCAAACACCGGAAAAGAAGCACACAACATAGTAAACAACCAACACATGAACATGGTATGATATGCGGGATGCGGTATGCGATGCATATGCATGATTTGCAAAGGAAATGATTGTACCTGGCCTCAACTTGGAAAACCAAGTGTGCCACTGGAAGGGTGAGATGAAATCGCTTGAAAATGATATAAAGAACGCCGGAATCAGAGTTACGGTTTGGAAATGGCAAGCAATTCAAATATGGCACCGGTCTGCGATATACAGCAAGTAGCCATCTAAATGCAATGAGATGAACATGCTACAGCATTCAAACATGGCATACAAATACATGGCAGGGATGCATTCAAGATGCTTAACAAAAGTCTAGCACTGAGCTACGGCCCATTCATACATTAACAGGTTCAAACAAGCATGGCAAAAATGCATATGGTAAACAGATCTCAGACTTGGTGAAATTAACACTTGTCTGGAATTTCAAATCAGATAGCACTCTTCGGAGCAACAAAACTATATGCTACAGGACCTGAACATGGCAAAGTAAAGCACGGCATGGAGCTACTCAAAGAGCTTAACAAAAGTCCCTTAGTGACCTTGAGGCAAAAGGTATCATAAAATACAATTGCAAGCATGTGAACATGGCAAAACATAATCAGTTCTCAGACATAGTGAAAACTGGAGTATGCTGAAACAGATATCAAGTAGGCATGTTAACGAGCTCGATGCACTCACTACGGAGCAAGTCATGACAAGCTAAGCATACACCCATCAAGAATACACAAAACGCAAGCTAGACATGGCAAGAACAATAGCATAGCATGCACGGATCAACTGCAACATCCTCGGCAAAATCGCTAACAAGTAGACAATCTGCCCCGATTCACGAAGTAGCAAAAGTAGAGCTCGATTGACTCAAGCTAGGGTGCTCCATAATTGCAAACAAAGACATGGATGGATAGAGCCCTACAATATTAACAAATCATCCTTACTGATCATCCTCAAAAGAGACACGGATCACTAGGAAACAACATGAACATATGGCATAATGAGATAAACAGGTCAAGGACTTAGTGGAAATGCTAAGTCCCTGAAATCAGCATTAACAAGTGCCTCACTTTGCAAGCTTGTGCTAGTCACCACACACATCACAAAAAATACATGGGTTGCACCTCTGGAAAGATGGCAAAACCCTTAACAAAACATATGTAGGGCTCATGGGCATATCATGCACACAATAATCATGGCAAAAATGACAAATATCTAAATGGAGCCGCAGATCTGACAATTATCTCAAGTAGCACTCTTACAACAGTATTTAGGGCATCAAGATGACCTCAAATGAAAATGATGCAGTGAGATGAAATGATGTACCCTCTGAGACGAACATTTTGATATGCTATATGCCCAAAACGGATCTATGGGTGCAAAGTTACGATGCTATGAACATGGCCATATGAAACTGGGAATCTCGAGGACTTAGGAAAAATATACCCTCTGAAAAAAGATCTAGGATTCGTGCACGCAGATCGAGGCGGGGCCGGATCCTCGCCGGAGCAGTGGTTGCCGGCGCTTGCGTTCGCCGGAGGAGAGGGCTCGCCGGCCGGAGCTCACGCCGGAGCTTGCCGGCGAGGTGGCCGGAGTAGAGGCACCGCGGAGGAGGATGCATTCGGCGACGGGGTCACGCCGGCGAAGGGCGGCGCCGGCGGGAAGAAGGCGAGGCGCGGCCGGGGACGAACTCCGGTGGCGGCACGGGACTGAGCATGGTGGCGGCAGCAAGGCATATGGCGACGAAGGCGAGGCGCGGTCGAGAGGCGGGCGACGCGCGGGGGCTCGGGCCCTGTCGCGGCTCGGGCAGGCCGGCCTCGGGCCCCGCAGGCCGGCGGCAGGAGCGGTGGAGAGAGAGGGAGGCGTCCGGCTGAGATGGCGACGTCTGATTGGTGAAGGAGGCAGCGGCGGGTGACGTGTCGCGACGGGATTCACCAGAGCGAGGTGGCGGCGGCTAGACATGTCCGGCCGGTGGGAGAAGTGTCCGGCGGCGCGAAGGGAGTGGATCTAGGGTTTCATCCGCGAAATGATCCGAAATTTCGGAGAGGGGTGCTCTTTTATAGGTAAAGGGAGCTAGGAGAGTCCAAATGAGGTGTGGTTTTCGGCCACGCGATCGTGATCGAACGCTCTAGATGATGGAGAGGGTTTTGATGGGTTTTGGGCCAAATTGGAGGGGTGTTGGGCTGCAACACACACGAGGCCTTTTCGGTCCCTCGGTTAACCATTGGAGCATCAAAAAAAGTCCAAATGGTACGAAACTTGACAGGCGGTCTACCGGTAGTAAACCAAGGCCGCATGGCAAGTCTCAGTCCAATCTGGAAATGTTTAATCACCACACACGAAAGAAAGGTAGAAATGACCACCAGAGGAGAACGGAACGCCGGAATGCAAAACGGACAATGGGAAAAATGCTTGGATGCATGAGACAAACACATATGCAAATGAAATGCGCATGATGACATGATATGCAATGCAAGACACGCAAGCAATGACAACGCAACAACAACGAATAACTGGACAACACCTGGCACATCGGTCTCGGGGCGTTACATAGGAGCAGCAAGCACATGCATATTATATTCATCAAAATCATCATGTGTAATAGTAAAACACAACCCATCAATATAATCCTTAATAAGTGCAAACTTCTCTGATATAGTGTAGTCGGGAGAATTCAAAAAGATAATAGGACTATCATGCGTGGGTGCAATAGGAACAATTTAATGTTTAACATAAGGAACTATAGCAAGTTCATCTCCATGAGCATAATTTATATTGGCATCTTGGCCACAAGCATAGCAAGCATCATCGAAAAGGGATATTTCGAGAGAATCAACGGGATCATAACAATCATCATAGCAATCATCCTTCGGTAAGCATGAAGGGAAATTAAACAATGTATGAGTTGAAGAGTTACTCTCATTAGAAGGTGGGAACGGGTTGCTAATCCGCTCTTCCTCCTTTTGTTCTTCACTCTCCTCATCATCTTTTTCATCCAATGAGCTCACTTTTTCATCAATTTCTTCTTCCATAGACTCTAGCAAAATATTAGTCTCTTCTTGGACAGCGGAGGAGTCCTCAATATATGGTTTAACATAGGCATTATAAGCATAATTATAATAACAATATACGAGTATGGCAAAATTTTCAGATTTGTAAACAGCAGCATCATACTTTTCAATCAAAGAAGCAATTTCATAAGCACACTTAAAAGCAACAAATTCTTCAATTTGTTGAACATCATAGTAATTATAAACACACTTAGCATAAGAAGATACGATTCCATTATCACTAAACAAACATTGGTAGAGAAGGTGTTTCTTAGGGTCTTCAGAACAACAAGTAATATCATATATTTTGCATAAATTCCAAGCATAGCATTGAAAACGATGAATTTGATCCAGTATACATTTCCCCTTTTCAGATATACGGTGTTGCACATAACAAGCATTCTCATCTAAGGATTTTCCCTCAACAAAGCTAGTTGGGGTTCCAGCACGGGCACATAGGGATCGAAGATGATCCAAGTATTAAGCTTCAGGAGTGTGATAGATTTTGAGTCGTTCTTCAACCATTGGTTCAGTAGGTACAACAATTTTTTTTTGGTATTTTGCGTTTCCTACACATAACTAAAGATAGAAAACAACTAAGAACAGCAAATAAAAATTACTTAGTGATAAAGAAAACAAGCACACACGAGAATATTCACCCCACGCTATGACTGCCCGGCAACGGTGCCAGAAAAAGGTCTTGATAACCCACAAGTATAGGGGATCAATTGTAGCCTCTTTCGATAAGTAAGAGTGTCAAGCCCAACGAGGAGCTAAAGGTAGAACAAATATTCCCTCAAGTTCTATCGACCACCGATACAACTCTATGCACGCTTAACGTCCGCTTTACCTAGAACAAGTATCAAACTAGAAGTACTTTGTAGGTGTTTTTGGATAGGTTTGCATGATAATAAAGAGCACGTAAATAAAAGGTAGGGGCTGTTTAGATAAAGACACAACTAAGTTAGTTTTAGTAGAGAGCTTTTTGTTACGAGAAAGTTATTTGTCCCTAGGCAATCGATAACTAGATCGGTAATCATTATTGCAATTTTATTTGAGGGAGAGGAATAAGCTAACATACTTTCTCTACTTGGATCATATGCACTTATGATTGGAACTCTAGCAAGCATCCGCAACTACTAAAGATCATTAAGGTAAAACCCAACCATAGCAATAAAGTATCAAGTCCACTTTATCCCATACGCAAACAACCTTCTTACTCGGGTCTGTGCTTCTGTCACTTACGCCACCCACCATAAGCAAGTCATGAACATATTGCAAACCCTACAGCGGGAATCCCTCATGCTTTCTCGACACGGAGAGCACCATAGGATAGCACCAATAATAAAACATGCAACTCAAACCAATCACGATCATCAATTAACCCATAGGACAAAATGGATCTACTAAAACATCATAGGATAGCCATACATCAATGGGAAATAATATAGAGCATTGAGCACCATTTTTAAGTTGAGATTACAGCGGGTAAAAGAGGGGTTACACCATTGCATAGAGGGGGGAAGAGTTGGTGATGATGGCGGTGAAGTTGTTGGTGAAGATTGCGGTGATGATGATGGCCCCCGGTGGCACTCCGGCGCCACCGGAAGCGAGGGGGAGAGAGATGCCTCCTCCTCCTCCTTCTTCTTCTTCTTCTTCTTCTTCTTCTTCCTTGACCTTCTCCCAAAATGGGAGAAGGGTTTCTCCTCTGGTCCTTGGTCTCCATGGCGTGGGAGGGACGAGAGCCCCTCCGAGATTGGATCTGTCTCTCTGTCTCTCTCTGTTTCTTCATTCTGCCTGGCTGCCCTTTCACCGTTTCGTATTTATATGGAGATCCGTAACTCCGATTGGACTGAAATCTTCGTCAAGATTTTTTCCTGAAAATTAGCTTTCTTGCGGCAAAAGAATAGCATTAACCACCTTACGGGGGCCCCACAAGGGCCAGGGGCGCGCCCAGGGGGGTGGGGCGCACCCCCTGCCTCATGCCCCCCTCGGGAACCGTCTCGCGTGGATTTTTCTTCCCATATTTTCCATATATTCCAAAAATAATCTTCGTCCATTTAATCCCGTTTGGACTACATTTGATATGGATTTTTTGCGAAACAAAAAAATGCAACAAATAGGAACTGGCACTAGGCATTGGATTAATATGTTAGTCCCAAAAAATAGTATAAAAAGTTGCCAAAAGTATATGAAAGTTGTAGAATATTGGCATGGAACAATCAAAAATTATATATACGACGGAGACGTATCAGTTGTGCTCTCCTCGGCCCACCTTCCGTGCCCATCTGTTGGTATATAAGTCATTTTGACCTAGAAAAAAAATAAGAGGAGGACTTTCGGCATGAAGCGCCACTACCTTGAGGCGGATCTTGGGCAGGAGCACTTTTGCCCTCCGGCGGAGCGATTTCGCCCGGGGAACTTTCCTCCCGGAGGGGGAAATCATCGTCATCATCACCAACAACTCTCCCATATTGGGGAGGGCAATCTCCATCAACATCTTCAACGGAACCATCTCCTCTCAAACCCTAGTTCATCTCTCGTGTTCAATCTTGTTACCGAAACTATAGATTGGTACTTGTGGGTGACTACTAGTGTTGATTAGATCTTGTAGTTGATTACTATATGGTTTATTTGGTCGAAGATTATATGTTCAGATCCAATATGCTATTTAATACCCCTCTTATCTTGAGCATGTTTATCATTTGTGAGTAGTTACCTTTGTTCTTGAGTTCACGGGAGGAATCGTGTTGCAAGTTATCATGTGAATTTGATATGTGTTCGATATTTTGATAGTATATATGTTGTGATTCCCTTAGTGGTGTTATGTGAACGTCGACTACATGATACTTCACCATATTTTGGCCTAAGGGAATGCATTGTGGAGTAGCAATTAGATGATGGGTTGCGAGAGTGACAGAAGCTTAAACCCCAGTTTATGTGCTATTCCGTAAGGGACCGATTGCATCCAAAAGTTTAATGATATGGATAGAATTTATTGTTAATACTTTTCTCATAGTTGTGGATGCTTGAGGGAGGGTTAATCATAAGTAGGAGGTCTGTTCAAGTAAGAACAACACCTAAGCACTGGTCCACCCACATATCAAATTATCGAAGTAGCGAACACAAATTAAACCAACATGATGAAAGTCACTAGATGGAATTCCCGTGTACCCTGAAGAACGCTTTGCTTATCATAAGAGACCGTTTTGGCCTGTCCTTTGCCTCAAAGGGATTGGGATACGTTGCTGAACTTTTGTTACTACAATCATTACTCGCTCGTTACAAATTACCTTGCTATCAAACTACTCTACTACTTACAATTTCAGCACTTGCAGACATTACCTTACTGAAAACTACTTGTCATTTCCTTCTGCTCCTTGTTGGGTTCGACACTCTTACTTATCAAAAAGATCTACAATTGATCCCCTATACTTGTGGGTCATCAAGCCTATTTTCTGGCGCCGTTGCCGGGGAGTGAAGCGCCTTTGGTAAGGAAACATTTATATAGTGTGCTGAAATTTATTGTCACTTGTTACTATGGAAAACAATCCTTTGAGGGGTTTGTTCGGGTTACCTTCACCTCGTCTGGAACCACAATTAGCTACCCCTCAACCGACTGCACCTACTGAAAATATTGAATATGAAATTGCTTCAAGTATGATAGAACAACTGGTAGCTAATCCTTATGGAGGAGATGGAACCGAACATCTTGATGTGCACTTGATATATGTGGAACAAATTTGTGGATTGTTAAGCTTGCAGGTTTACCCAGAGATAAAGTTATGAAGAATGTTTTCCCATTATCTTTGAAGGGAAAAGCATTGGCATGGTATAGTCTATGTGATGATATTGGATCATGGAATTGGAATCATTTGAAATTGGAGTTCCACCAAAAAATTTATCCTATATGCATCTAGTTCATCGTGATCGGAATTATATATATAATTTTTGGCCTCGTGAAGGAGAAAGTATCGCTCTAGCTTGGGGGAGGCTTAAGTCAATGTTATATTCATGCCCCAACCATGCTTGATACTTCTTGTGTTGGTTCGTTTATGAAGAAGACTATTGAATTCCGGTGGGATATTTTGGACAGAATTAAACGCAACTCTGAAGATTTTGAACTCAACAAAGGTAAAGTGTTAGGTATTAAACTTGAGTATGATTGTGTTAAATCTTTTACGGATACCGATTCTTTTCAAAAGATTAGCACTAAATATGGACTTGACTCTGAGATAGTAGCCTCCTTTTGTGAATCATTTGCTACTCATGTTGAACTCCCTAATAAGAAGTGGTATAAATATCACCCACCTATTAAATAAGAAATTAAAGAACTAGTACGGGTTAAAGAAGAAACTATACTTTATAATGTTGATCCAGTTATTCCTTCTGCTTATATTGAGAAACCACCTTTCCCTGTTAGGATAAAGGAACATGCTAAAGTTTCAGCTGTGGTTAACAAAAGCTATATTAGAACACCTAAACCTGATGAAAAAATTAAAGTTGAACCTAGTATTGCTATGGTTAAAGATCTCATGGAGGAAGATGTGGATGGGTATGTTATTTACTTCTGTGAAGCTGCTAGAATTGTCAAACCTGATAAGAAAGATAAACATAGAACTGTTGTTGGCATGCCTGTCATCTCAGTTAAACTAGGAGATCACTGTTATCATGGTTTATGTGACATAGGTGCTAGTGTGAGTGATATTCCTTACACCTTATAGCAAGAAATTGTGAAAGACATAGCACCCGCAGAGATAGAAGAAATAGATGTTACTATTAAACTTGCTAATAGAGACACTATATCACCAATTGGGATTGTTAGAGATGTTGAAGTCTTGTGGGGTAAAATAAAATACCCTACTGATTTTCTTGTTCTTGGTTTTCCACAAGATGACTTTTGTCCCATTATTTTTGGTAGACCCTTCTTGAACACCGTTAATGCGAAGATAGATTGTGAGAAACAAACTGTCGGTGTTAGCTTTGGTAATGAGTCTCATGAGTTTAATTTTTCCAAGTTTAGTAGAAATCTTCATGAAAAAGAATTGCCTAGTAAAGATGAATTAATTGGTCTTGCTTCTATTTCTATACCACCTACTGATCCTTTAGAACAATATTTGCTAGACCATGAGAATGATTTTCATATGCATGAAAGAAATGAAATAGATAAATTTTTCTTTGAATAATGTCCTCTACTTAAACATAATTTGCCTATTGAAACTCCAGGAGGTGCTCCTTCGCCTAAGGGTGCTCCTGTGTTTGAATTAAAACAATTGCCAGACACTTTGAAATATGCTTATCTTGATGAAAACAAGATATATCCTGTTATTATTAGTGCTAACATTTCAGAACATGAAGAAGAAAGATTATTGAAAGTTCTAAGGAAGCACCGAGCCACTATTGGATATACTCTTGATGATTTAAAGGGCATTAGTCCCACTCTATGTCAGCACAAAATTAATATGGAACCTGATGGTAAACCCATTGTTGATCACCAATGTTGGTTAAATCCGAAGATGACAGAAGTGGTAAGAACGGAAATATTAAAGCTGATAGTAGATGGGTAAGCCCTATTCATTGTGTTCCTAAGAAAGGAGGTATAACTGTTGTTCGTAATGATAAGAATGAACTTATTCCATAAAGAATTGTCACAGGCTATAGAATGGTAACTGATTTAAGAAAATTAAACAAAGCAACTAGAAAAAATCATTACCCTCTGCCTTTTATTGATCAAATGCTTGAAAGAATATCTAAGCACACACACTTTTGCTTCCTTGATGGATATTCCGGCTTTCACAAGTACATGTTTCTCAACCTGATCAAGAAAAAACCACTTTCACTTATCCCTTTGGAACCTATGCTTATAGACGTATGCCTTTTGGTTTATGTAATGAAGCTGCTACCTTTCAAAGATGCATGACTGCTATATTCTCTGACTTTTGTGAAAATATTGTTGAGGTTTTCATGGATGATTCTTCTGTTTATGGGAAGTCTTTTGATGATTGTTTAAGCAATCTTGATCGAGTTTTGCAGAGATGTGAACAAACAAATCTTGTCTGGATTTGCTAGAAGTGCCTCGTTATGGTTAATGAAGGCATTTTCTTAGGTCACAAAATTTCTGAAAGAGGTATTGAAGTGGACAAAGCTAAGGTTGATGCAATTGAGAAAATGCCATGTCCTAAAGATATAAAAGGTATTCGTAGTTTCTTAGGTCATGCTGGTTACTATAGGAGATTTATCAAAGACTTTTCAAAAATTTCTAGGCCTCTTACTAGTCTCTTGCAGAAGGACATTCCTTTTGTTTTTGATGATGATTGTTTA
Source organism: Triticum urartu (assembly GCF_003073215.2). NCBI lineage: Eukaryota > Viridiplantae > Streptophyta > Magnoliopsida > Poales > Poaceae > Triticum > Triticum urartu. The sequence goes on along the minus strand of NC_053025.1, from coordinate 333,324,812 downwards.
GAAGCCTTTGAAACACTTACGAAAGCCTTAATTTGTGCACCTATTGTTCAACCACCTGATTGGAACTTGCCTTTTGAAATTATGTGTGATGCTAGTGATTATTTTGTTGGTGCTGTTCTAGGACAAAGAGTTGATAAGAAACTTAATGTTATTCTTTATTGTCACGACCCAATTTTTCCAGACATTGATTTCCAGAAAATGGCCGTCGTGCTCACCAGCCCCAGGATTACTGTTAGCTGATGAGGCACCAACTTGATACAGAAATTCCAAGCAAAAATACAAAATATGTAGTACAAGACCATTCTGGCCTGTGAGTACAACAATTGGGTTTCTAGTGGTAGATGCCGGAAGCGGTTTGTGAGTCGTCAGTGTCCATGGGACACCATTTCCCACAGGAACAGCTGACCAGGTCAACTCCTATCTTCGCGAGGCTGCTATCACCGTTGCTTAGTTTCTGGGGCTGTCATTGCCACGCTCCTTTCCAAGCAAGCAATCTGGCCAAGACAATAGCCAGGGACAAGCCAGTGAGTACTTTGAATGTACTCGCAAACATTAAGAACACAGGTATAATATAATTGATAATCATGCACTGAAAAATTCCATGATCACATCGTCAGTCATAAATAAAACATCTTTTATGCATGCAAGCAGGTTATTTTCATGCAACATGAATACGCAGTAATAGAGTGGGAATAAAATTTCGCAGTCGGGCATCTGAGCGACACCACATAAAGGGATTTAAAAGAAATGCCACAGTCGGGCGTCTGAGCGACACCACATAAAGGGCTTTAAAAGAAATGCCACAGTCGGGCGTCTGAGCGACACCACATAAAGGGCTTTAAAAGAAATGCCACAGTCGGGCGTCTGAGCGACACCACATAAAGGGATTTAAAAGAAATGCCACAGTCGAGCGTCTGAGCGACACCACATAAAGGGCTTTAAAAGAAATGCCACAGTCGGGCGTCTGAGCGACACCACATAAAGGGCTTTAAAAGAAATGCCACAGTCGGGCGTCTGAGCGACACCACATAAAGGGCTTATAAAAGAAATGCCACAGTCGGGCGTCTGAGCGACACCACATAAAGGGATTTAAAAGAAATGCCACAGTCGGGCGTCTGGGCGACACCACATAAAGGGCTTATAAGAGAAATGCCACAGTCAGGCGTCTTAGCGACACCACATAAAGGGCTAAAAAAATAAATAATCACAATGAATATCCAGGAGGTAGAACCATCCCAGGGATACAAATAATGCAACGGGTTAGTCCATCACAAAATAATAATCATGGTCCTCACAAGTAACCAGTCGGTATCCAAGTTTGGTTTAACAATATTTCACCTCCGAAGACCGACACTAAGACCAACACTTGACACATCCCAGACTGTAATCCTTAACCATGGACATGGCTATTCAAATAGGTTTAATCTCTGCAGAGGGTGTACTCTTTACCCACGAGTAACGGATTCCTTTAGTCCATCGGGACTAATTCCGTCTACGGCCTTTTAGTTGAAAACACGCCTAACTTGCATACACCAGCTTAACTCATCGGTGTCTGGAATCACCCACGACACTTGTTAAGCAAAACTCTAAGTGGGGAGGCTACAACCTCGCGTAGCATGGGATGAAATTTATATCGCGCGCTCTAAGGGGTGGCCTCCCCTCTTGGTCCCAACCGGAAACACCCATGCCCCCGGACCAGGTGGCCTGCCTACTAGCTACAACCGGTATCTTCCACCATGGCCTCTCTGTACGGTGTGTGCTTGAAAGGGGTTGACTACTTACTGAACCGTACCCTACCTGCGGCAGGGACAAGTGGTAGTACATAGCAAGTATGGGGGTTACTGGAACAAGACTCGATCTACGGTCGACTCAGGAGGTTTATAAATTCCCTGCATGACATGTATAACAAATATATTTCAACCAACAAAATCATCACCCATTGTACCTTACTATGCCATACCGGACATAACCGTCGCGACGGAGACCGGCGACAAGCTCACGCCTACCCAAGGCAGAGGATTTCCCGGATTTCCTTTCCGGCATGCATGCAAGGCACATGAGAACGATTTCCCTCACAAGTGTATTCATTTCCAACAGCAAGGAAATCAATAATATGCATTTATGCAACTGATCGTATCACCACATAAAATAACGAGTTCTCTGAAATAGTGTGGTGTTATAATTGTGTCAAACAATGCATGCAAAATATTATGCCAGGGTTCAGAATGCTTGCCTTTAAGTTGTGGAGGGGTGAGGTGCTCTCCAAAACTTTTGAAAGTTTCTTCTCTCTCTCCCAAATCCTATTTTAAAAATATATTTGAATTAACACACATTTCAAAAACAGTACAAAAAAGTTGTTTGGAAATTTTTTCAAATAAATCTTAAAATAAACTACACCAAATTTGAGGAAGGTAGGAAAAGGAATCAACTAATTTGGAGTTAAAATTAAAAAGTTATAGCCAGTCAAAGATGTGGTCAAAATCTGTTATTTAAAAATAAAACAGAAAAGAAAACGTTTCGAATAAACACATACACGTCGAAAGCGTATTTTGGATTTACGCTTCCACTTACTCCAGCATGGACGGTGCGCGTGTTACTGACAGTGGGCCCGCCTGGCCCACTGGTCAGGTTTGACTGGTCTATTTCTCCCTCCTCTTCCTCTGCCCGAACGGAGGCGGGGCAACGGCGGTCGTCGTCGGCGAACGGCGGCTCCCCGCGGGTTACAGAGGGTCTGGATGGATCCGCGAGACCAAGGCGGTCCTCCCGGTGGTTGTTGGGTCGACGGGGGTGGAAGGAGTCGTCGGCGGTGAGCTTCGCGGCGGAGGGAGCTTCGGGAGCAAAGTGAGTTTGGGGCTACGGTGGTTCCCGATCAAAATCGAGTAGGGGGAAGGGCTCACGGGAGGATGAGGAGGTTCCTAGTGAAGAGAACGGAGAGGGCGAGGCCCTGGTAGCGTCGGAAGGGTTGGGGCAGTGGCGGCGGCTACGGTTGCTGGAGATGGGGAAGGAGACCTCTCCGGGTCGATTGGCTGCCAATGGGGGTCCTAGGGTGATGGCTTGGAGCTGCCTGCGTGCGGAGACGAGCTCGGGGCTCCTTAAATAGGTGATCGGGGTCGGTTTCGTGGCGGTGGATGAGGATGCCGGCGAACCGCCTCTCTATAGCTTGCAGGACAACGTGGAGGCGACGAGAGCTAGCCGTCGAGCGAGGAGATAAGCTCGCACGGCTCCCAGGGGCAGGTGGCGAGCCGGGGTGGCTTGGGGGCGCCGACCGGGGCTGGAGCCACTGCGGATGCCGGCGTGCCGCCAAGAATGCCCTGACGGCGGCGCTGTAGCATGCCAGAGTGGTCGGGGTGGCGTGGCGGTGCAGGAGGATACGTGGTGGCTAGCTGCTGATGGCCAAGAGCTGGAACGGGTGCGGGGCGAGACGCGGCGGCTCGGGTGCACGTGCGTGCCAAACGCACGCTCTGGGCGCGCCCAGAGCACGCCCGCGACGTGTTCGACGGAATGCCCTTGCATGCTAGAGGTCGCAAGAGATGCTGGAAAGGAACAGGGCTAGGTTAGGGTTAGTAATAAGGTAAACGGACATGCTAGTCTTCCCAGAGGTGCAAGGTCACAGTGCAAAGACAAAAGTCATGTCAAAACTGTATATGCACTCAGGGTGTTTGATAAAATGCCACAGGCACCTAAGCTGTTCTTGGAGTGGCCAAAATCTCCAGATCAGTGTCTCTTTAGATGAAAGAGAGGGTGGTGAGGTTAGTTTGTGGAAAGCACAAACTTGATAGTGCAAGTTTTGAAGAACTTCAAATCTGGACAGGATGTGAATGGCATTATTTCATGAACCAAAAATATGCCAATGGGTGCATGCTCCTGGACGTAGGGGTTTGGTAGGGCTGTCTACAAGTAGGAGAAGGCACAAGGTTACTGGAGCAAAAATAAATAGGGTTGGAGTAGAAATCACAAGGCTGGACCAGAATGGAAAAGAGTTTGATTCACTCAAAATTTTCAAAGAACAACACTAGGTTTTTGCATAATGTTGAATCATATGCTACTACCAACATCCCATAATTTTGGTGGAGGCTAGAAAGAAATATTTAGATGGGTTGTAGTGCAAAATTGCACTCTGGACCAGAGAAGAAAAATTGAGTGTAGAGCTCAAAATATTTCATGAATAAAAGATATTTTTGTATAAAAGTGATTTAAAAACATCACATGAAATCTCCAAATTTTGGTTGGAATTTTAAGTGAATTTATCAAATGGTTATAGTTCAAATATGGCCATATAACCTTGAAAAACCATTTTTCAAGAAAATAAAGATCAAGCAAATTAATTATGTAATTAGTTATACTGATAAAAGAAAAGTTTTTCTTGAGAGGTTAAACAAGTCCAATAACATATTTGAAAGGTTTTCACTTTAGGGAACAACTCCATGATAATAAGAAAGGAAATGTTTCAAAAAAATCAAAAGGGATTCCAAAAAAAATCAAAGTTTTAATTCCTGGCAAAAAATTTAATTTAATAAAACAAGGCCAAAATTTTGGGGTGTCACAACACTACCCCCCTTAAGAAAAATCTCATCCTCGAGATTTGTTAAAAGCTGTTTTAAGAAAAACTATAAGCAGTAAAAATGTGGCTACAGTGAGAGGGCAATAAGTGGTGAAAAACCACAGTGCGAATACTGGTGCTGCGTGGAAAAATCTACGGTTCGGGACAAAAACGTGAGATTCTACGTCGGACGCAGTAAATTTAGAATAAATTCTAAATCTTATAATACGCTGGTCGTACCCGAGAGCATAGTGCTCTCTCTGGCCGACAGGTGGACCCGGGGCCCACTGTCAGCCTCTTCTTCTCCCTCTGGTTCTCTCTTCTTCCTCTCTCCCGCGCGCTTTCCCGCGCTTTCTCCACCGGCGACGCCTAGCGCGTAGGGCATCTAGGCCGTACCGCGGTAGTGCGCGGCGTGCTAGCTGCCGGTGCAGCGTGCACTCACCTCGCGGGCCAGCGCGCTGTCGGCACTTCTCGCGGATTCGTCTCCGAACACCGGCGATCGGCAACGAGCGGCGTTGGTGGACTTCGCCCACCGTACACCGAGCTCGAGCTATAAAACGGCCGGGGTGCCCCTCTCTTCTTCCTCACACCTGACCTCACTTCTCCTCCTCCTTCTTCCTCCATTACTGCTTACAAAAGCTCGGGTTAGGCTCTAATGGCGGAGGCGATGCCGGACTGGTTTGCGATCCTGATATGCGGAGGGCTGGCGACACTGCTGGGGCTCTCCGTGCTCCTGTGCGCGACGATCCTCAACGATCGTCGCGACGCTGCTGCTCGGGTGTTGGCTCTCCGCGGTGGTGGTGATCACGAGGAGTAGATGGGGTGTGCCGGGTGCTAACTGTTGTTAGGGGTGATTAGCTGGATGTAACACCGTTGCAAAGTCTTGCAAACAATGTATGTGTTCGAATGATTATGGTTGTGAGTCTGCTGCCATGGTGTTGCGAGAAATTAATTAATCCACGCCGTGAGAAGGTGCAGATGTAGAAACTCAGGGAAAAGAGATCTCACTCCAGGATTTTGCGAGGGAAAACAGTTAATTTAAAGGAGCATAAACCACAACAAAAACTACACACATTAGTAGAAGCCAAATAATTGACTCGTCGTACAAACTCAGGGTATCACGCATAAGTCACACACATAAATAAATGTTGCAATAATGAACACCACAGCAACGTCTAAAGTGGAAACGGTAACTGGACGGGGTCCCTAGAAAACATCTCTGGTACTGGGATACACTCCTCTTCTATCAAGGGAAGTGGATTGACCAGTCGATGCACGTGTCTCTCCTGGTCGGGCCTTAGTGCTCTGCCGATGGCGATCTGAGGATTTAAATCTGCGAGGTTCTGGAGATAACCCATCACACGTTGGGTTAAATGCTCTTGAGCGATGACGTACTGGACAAGGTTGGCCAGGACTGGGTCTCTCTTAATTCGTCCACCGGGAAAAGATGTCACTCTTCCGGGTGCTGCACGGCTCGGGAAGTAATAATACCCTCGTTCGTTGGCATAGGGTACCGTGAATCGAAGGCGAGCAAGCGCTTCGTATGCAACAACTTCTATGGCCATATGTGGGGTTGGCATAGATTTCCCCACGAAGGAGACCTCCGTTGGATCTTGGTTTGAGTATATGGGAGGGATGTGTACTTCTGCCCAATATCTCGAGGTGGAAGGGGTGATTCTCGATTTGAACAGCTCGTACTGGGGTGGCTGGGTAGCGCCCATGGTACTGCAGGTAAAATCCCGCAATATCTTGACAAAACTACCCGGGGTTGCATCTGGGGTTCTCAGATAAATGCTAGGGCTCGGCATGGCTAGGAAATGGTTGTGAGGGTGGTGCACAAGGTGAGAGGTGCTTGGCAAGGTCACGCGGTGGCCTTTTTATAGCACCGGAGCTGGGTCATTTTTACCGTGGTGAATGGCAAAGAAAATTTTCAGCTCTGTTCCAAGGGTCGGGCTCAAGCCACAGATTCACACATTTCACTATAGTGATGTGTTACTGTGGGGGTTGTCGGGGAGGTTTTTGGTAACTGTGTCTGGGATAGAAATCTTATACTGCATACTGGCGTATCCAGGCAAGGCTACTATTAAAACAGAGGCACAACAACAGGAGGCATTTAATTACAAGGCCACACGATTACAAAGCGAGGGTACACTGGGACTCGATACTACTCGGGTGACTTAGTCTACCTCGTTTACATCCAAGTGGGCGTGCCTTGAGGCTCCTCCACGGGTCTCGTCATCGGAATTAGCTGGAGTGGGTTGAGGGGCTGCAGGCTCGGGGTAGCGATGAGGACCATCTCGGGGATTGTTGGCCACAACCCCATTGGAGTGTGCTCCCAATATGCGACGAAGCACATCTGGGGTTATCGCAGCACCTTGGCCGATGGCTGGTGCAGTCCTCAGGGACTCGATCGGGTGTCCAAACAGCACGACTGGGTTGTCGGCGTTGGGCTCGTTCTCTTCTCTCGCCGGGGCTCGACGAACCAGCTCTCCTCGAGCTGCGATCAGATCAATGGTGATCTGGTCGAACAATACCTCCAATGCACTTACATAGCGCACTAGGTGTAATAATGCGGGATCTGTCGCGTGATCTCCGTTGGCAACTTGGGGTGGTCTACCATACCCTTCACGTCTGGGGTAGTAGTGGAACGAGCGACAGTTAACTCTGGGCGACAAGTGCCGGAGATGAACTATAGCTTCTCGAGCAGCTAGTTGGATGGCTTGAGGTTCAAAGGAAGTTGTCCTTCCGGTGAACCTGTAGGGGCGCTCGGGCTCTAGACCCCTACCGTAGATGTGTACAGTGGCCCAGAATTGACGGTTCTCACCGCTCATGGGTCCTTGGTACACAACATATTCTGGGGGCTCTTCTAACGCATAGGCACGACGGGTGAGGTTTGCGAGTATGGTCACAAAGCCTCCAAGGTTGGTTGCCGTGGTCTCATTGTGCATGACAGGGCCAGGCATTGTAGCTTGGTTTGGGGTAGAGGATGTGCTTTGTTGGGGCTAGCGTGCCCCTTTTTATAGGAAAAAGGGGACGGAGTCTTCCTTTGCATGCTTGCAAGAAAGGACTATTTAGGATTCGATCACTGGCGCATGAGCAACAGGTTAGGTTGATAGGTTGGGCACCGACTGCCAAAAGGTGTTGGGTTACTGTGTGGCTATCTTGCACGAGAAGCTTGGCTGGGGTTTGGTTATGGTTTGGTGGGTTGGTTTGCCTAAGTTTATAGAGCCGGCTAAGATAGGATTAGCCAATGGTCAGCCTGGCTCTGATACCAAGTCTGTCAGGACCCGATTTTTCCAGACATTGATTTCCAGAAAATGGTCGTCGTGCTCACCAGCCCCAGGATTACTGTTAGCTGATGAGGCACCAACTTGATACAGAAATTCCAAGAAAAAATACAAAATATGTAGTACAAGACCATTCTGGCCTGTGAGTACAACAATTGGGTTTCTCACTACAGGAATCAGCTACTTTGCCGTCTGCCACGGCGGACGGCAAAGGCATGAACGGCGGACGGCAAAAGGCTCCGGCAAAGTAGGCTACGGTAAACATCTACTTTGCTGTCTGCTACTGACGGCAAAGAGCCTGCATATTGGATCTTTTATCTGTTTTTTTTAAATCCAACAATTTTCATCACAAATATATATGACATATATAGATATATTTCAAAAGGCCATTACAGAGCAAACATATAAGATATCCAACACATAACTTCATCGTTCAACGTAGAGGCATCCAACCATATATATTACAATAGTTTCATCCAACGATACATGCATAGTTCAACGATACAAAAGAAACAGAGAAAGGGATAAGGAGCACTCCATCTATGCAAGCTTTCGTCAAGTGAATGAAATCTGCAAAATGAAAAATAAGAAAGTTAGAACAAGAAGAGTAGAACAAGAAGAAGAGTAGAACAAGAAGAAGACTAGAACAAGAAGAGTAGAACAAGAAGAAGAGTAGAACAAGAAGAGTATGTCATTTATGAGCTAACTTACGTGAAATGGATCATATATGAGCTAACTAAGTTGAAATGGGTCGTTTAAGAGCTAGCTAAGGTGAAATGGATCATTTATGAGCTAACTTAGTTGAAATGGATCGTTTTTGAGCTAACTTAGGTGAAATGGATCATTCATGAGCTAATTTAGTTGAAATGGATCTTTTTGAGCTAACTTAGGTGAAATGGATCATTTAAGAGCTAATTTAGGTGAAATGGATCGTTTTTTAGCTAACTTAGGTGAAATGGATCATTTATGAGCTAACTTAGTTGAAATGGATCGTTTATGAGCTAACTAAGGTCAAATGGATCGTTTTTGAGGTAACTAAGGTGAAATGGATCGTTTTTTAGCTAAGTTAGGTGAAATGGATCATTTATGAGCTAACTTAGTTGAAATGGATCGTTTTTGAGCTAACTTAGGTGAAATGGATCATTCATGAGCTAATTTAGTTGAAATGGATCTTTTTGAGCTAATTTAGGTGAAATGGACCATTTAAGAGCTAATTTAGGTGAAATGGATCGTATTTTAGCTAACTTAGGTGAAATGAATCATTTATGAGCTAACTTAGTTGAAATGGATCGTTTTTGAGCTAACTTAGGTGAAATGGATCATTTATGAGATAATTTAGTTGAAATGGATCTTTTTTAGCTAACTTAGGTGAAATGGATCATTTAAGAGCTAATTTAGGTGAAATGGATCATTTTTGAGCTAACTAGGTGAAATGGATCGTTTATGAGCTAAATTAGTTGAAATGGATCGTTTATCAGATAACCTAGGTAAGATTGGTCATTTTGGAGTTAACCTAGGTGAAATGGGTCATTTTAAAGCTAACGTAGGTAAAATGGATCATTTAGGAGCTAATCTAGGTAAAATGGGTCATTTTTGAGCTAACTTGGATGAACTGGATCATTTATAAGCTAACCTAGGTAAAATGGGTCATTTTAGAGCTAACTTAGGTAAAATCGATCGTCTATGAGCTAACTAAGCTAATTATGCAATTTTTTACATAAGTAAGCTAAGTACATATCGTTTTAGAGCTAACTTAGGTAAAATGGATGGTTTTGGAGGTCAGTAAGCTTATTAAGTCATTTTGGAGGTGAAGAAGCTAAGTCTAGGTCATTATGGTAAGCATTGGAGGAAATAAAGCTAAGTCTAGGTCTTTATGCATGTGTTAAGCAAAACACTAGATAAACTTACCAAGATCCAAGAGGTGTAGGAGCGGGGTGGCTCGTGTCGGTAGCTGGAGAAGGATCGTGCGATGCTTGTCTGGAGTTACGCTGCACCAAAGATCATTTCCAATGTCTTGTTAGCATGATGACACTCAAATGTTAAGACTAGCAAGTAATGTCCATTCAAATAAAACTCACCGTGGTCCCAGGAGCAATCACTAGCATCGTCGGAGCGGTCTGACCTGTCTTCTCGCACACAGACTGCACATTTGGTTTTGACGACTCAGTCATACTAGTTAGTAATGAGACAAAGACTACATGAATGTTTTGGCTAATCTGCAGAAGAAACTTACCACAAGGAGCTCGTACATGGCCCTTGCCTGCATGTCATTCCGTGCCCTCTCCTCCTCCATCATCTTTGTCATCCTCTCCTCCAACTCCCGCTGCCTCTCCGCCGCCTCCGCCAGAAGTTTCTCCATTCTATCTCTCTCACTCTGTATAGCAGCCTGCAACACCACTCACATGACCATTTGTAATCATTGATGGAAGCGCACACAATGTAATGGAGAAAGATAAATGAGTACGTATCACTAACCTTGATGGCGAGTTGCACTGGCCGTTCACGAGGCCTTATCTCAGGAGCGGAGCTCGACTGGCGCGCCTTGATCTCCGGGAGAGTGCTAGGACAACGGATAAGTCCATCTCCAATGGCTATGGAGCCATGGGACCTCCCGCCACCAGATATCATCAATAGCTCTGGATCAATGGGACCCTGGCTCGGGTTAAAGTCCTCCCCTTTCCTCGCCTTCCCCTCATCTCTATATCTCACGAGCTTGTTGTGGGAGGAGATGTTGGTGAAGTTGTTTGCATCATCGAGGTCAGACTGAGAGAAAGCCTTGACTTTCTTGAAAGAGGCAGTGTGGGCCATGGCATACAGGTCGTACACCTCTGGCACCTTATCCGCCTTATTGTAGCGTGCTTGAAAGAGAGAAACAATGAAAACTAGTAATTAAAGGGCTCAAGCTAGCATGATGAATGAATTGCATGAATCATGAAGCAAACCACATACCCAGTTGCGCCCGAACTAATATAAGTTGGAGCTGCCTTGATGGTGTGGCACACCTTCCATTTGGGCACGTTTGTCCTTGGCCTCGTTGTGGAGGGCTAGCCATTGTTTTGAGCACCACTCATCGACCAACACCTCCCAACAATCCATCCTATCCGCACACCATCTCGGAGGCGCCTAAGTTAGCAAATAGAAACTTGAGCACTATGGCTAAGAATTACTAAATGAAGGAACTTAAGTAGAGAAGGCCTTAAGAATTACCTTCATGTACTGCTCCTTACTCAGGAACTTATCGCGGCATGCCGGCTTGGTCTTCTTGATACCACGCAAGGCGTAGTAGTCTCGAACAGCCTGCACCCGAGCCTCGTGCCGTAAGTTCTAGAGTAGGCGCTTGCAGACGTTCTCGATAACATGTGCCGCGTCCTCCTCGTATCCCTCCTCACACCTGTAGAATGTCTGCAATCAAATGAGACAATATTGATTAGTACAATTAATAACTAGCTAGTTGAAGATTTTTAAATGTGTAAAGGAGAAATTACCCAAAACTTTCTGATCACCATGTCTGCCCTCGTGTCGCACACGACACTATCGATAATCTCATTCGGCGCGGCCGGGGCAGCCACGTAGTGCTCCCAGCTCAATCCAAGCTCTGGAAGCCGACCCTCACCAGGCAACGTGACAAACCCCGGGAAGTTTTGCCGGCAAAGAACTCCAAGGACAGAGTTGGGCCGGCGGACACTATGATGGTGGTCCCAACCCCTGCAGCATGACAAGGCCAACGCATTAGTTATTTGAAAAAACGTGAATGCACAAGGTACAAAAATTTTAAATGCACTTACGTACCTCTCCCCATCAGGGAAAATCAACCACCTCTGCTCGCGGGTCACCGGCACGGACGGGAGCCGTGTAGCACCACGCTGGTAGACGGTGCCCCCCTCCTCCTCAAGATCAGTCGGCTCCCCGCCATCATCAGCATGGCCACTCGGCTCCTCGGGCTGATCTGGCCAGGTACCCCATCCGGACGTGTGCTCCTCCGGGGTCACATGGGCCGAACTCTCGTGGGCCGAAGGCCAGTCGACCCGAGGCTTGTGGGCCCAAGACCCGTGGACCGGAGGCTCGTGGACCGGAGTCCGTGTAGCCTCCTCCTCGGACGAGTCCACCCTAGCAGTCACGTGCTCGGGTGAAACAGCCGGGGGTGGTGGCGAGGAAGGCACCGTAGCAGTCACCCTACCTCCTCTCCCACGACCACGTGCCCCACCTCCTCTCTTCCTACCTCGAGCTCGTCCCCTGCTGGGCACCGCGGTCGTCGAAGAAGGGCCCGGCGGTGTGGCCATACTGTCCAGCAACGCTCGGTGGAGAGGTGCATCTGGAATGGAAGACCTCAGACCACGCTCGACCAGCGCCCACCATCTTTCAACACCTGCCATGACAAACAGTAAACGAAATTAGTACAACATAAAAAAAGACCGACATGAATAATAATATGTGTATCACTTAAGTGTATCATCATCAAGTACAACATAAAAAAATGTAATACCTGACACTACTAATAATCTCGATCAGTATCATCAATAAATGCATAATCATCATCATCATCACTATAATCAATGACGGGCTCATAGGGTTCATTGGCATCAACATGTGCAAGACCACCTTGACGTAATCGGTCAAGCATTGACAGGTCATCCGCAGCAGTAACCTCTTCTTGTTCCGGCTCTTCTTGTTCCTCCTCTGGGGTGATGTCGGATTCATTGTCGCTGTCTACTTCAATGTTTTGGGGTGAAGTATAGCGGTTCTTGAAATGCTTTTTGGAAAGACGTGTCTCTTGGAAGAATTCTCCTTCATATGTGTCTGGGTTATTGTGAGGTTCATAATCCTCTTCCTTTGGGGGAGAAAGTCTAGCACGGGGCGGCACTTCATAAACGACATCCAAACCTTTCAGATTTGGATTAGTTTGGCAGGCCCACGCCTGTTGAGCCATAATATAGACATCAGGAACATCTAAATGAGTGCTTTGGTTGATTTCAACTAGCCCTATATGTTCATGAGTCCTTCTAGTCTCCTTCAGCTGAAACCAATAACATTTGAAGACTACGACATTCGGTGGGTTTTCACCATAGAACAGAAGTTCATAAATTGCTTCAACTCTCCCATAATACTCGGTACCTCCTTCGCCGATAGCAGATACACAACAATTTGTAGACTTTCGATCGGCCATAGATAGCTCTTTGCCATAGGTACGAAAGCGATACCCGTTGATGTCGTACTTGTCAAATGAACGGACCGTATAGTCAAAACCATTAGCGACTTGTCTCAATTCGGCGTCCATAGACTCTGAATTAGCCTACAAGTTTAATATGAAACGATTGTTGCATTATGCACAAATTAGCGAATGAAATGAAATTGTCTAATAGAAATTACCGTTTGTTTGAACCAAGAGATGAAACCGGGATAGCCACCTCCTTGCTTTGCGAGAAGCTCATACTCTTCGACAGAATCCTTTTGGATCTCCGCTCCATACGAGAATATGGTGACGTATCGACTGTATGACATATCCAGGAATAAGAGTAGTTCAAAGGAAATAGAAGTTGCGAAACAATGTACCGAGAACTTACTCGATGTACGGCCGCACTTCTATCAGGTTGTTGAAGATATACAACGAAATGGTCCGCCATTCTTCGTTATCCAAAGATACTGGATGTGAAACACTAGCTGGTGCGAGATTCCCTTTGAATAGGCTGAGGTTGGATCCACCCTTTTTAGTCTCGTCAGCATTGTACCGAGGCTTCGGATTATGCAAATGACGATTTTTGGCTTCGTAGTGCGCTGTTACGAAGTTTGCCGCCTCCTCTGTGATGAATGCCTCAGCCATCGATGCTTCAATTCTACGTTTATTTTTACATTTTTCTCGAAGCGTCTTCTACATCCTCTCAGTTGGGTAGCACCAACGATTTTGCACGGCCCCCCCCAATCTTGCCTCGGTCGGGAGATGCAAAATCAAATGCTGCATTGGATTAAAGAAGCCCGGTGGAAAGATCTTCTCTAACTTGCAGATCAACTCCGGCGCCAACTCTTCCATTTCTTCTAGCACGCCAGGCGATAGTTCTTTCGCACAAAGAACATGGAAGAAATAGCTGAGTTCTACCAGTACTAGCCATTCATCCTCAGGGATGAAGCCACGCAACATCACCGGCATTACCCGCTCAATCCATATGTGCCAATCATGACCCTTGAGACCAAATATCTTCAGTTTATCAAGATTCGCTCCCCTCTTTAGATTCGCTGCATACCCATCGGGGAACATCAATTGCTGTTGCACCCACAAGAGAATTTCCCTCATAGCTGGCCTTCCAAGATTCAACCATGCCTTTGGCTTCGTCCAGTTCTGCTTTCCTTTCGGTTCTTTTTTTTGTAACGGCCTATCACATAGCGCCTCCAGATTGACTCTAGCCTTAGTATTATCCTTTAACTTCCCATCTATGCCGAACAATGTACCAAAAAGTGCCTCGGCGATATTCTTCTCAGTGTGCATCACGTCGATGTTGTGTGGGCAAAGGAGGTCTTTGAAGTAAGGCAGATCCCATAAGCATGTTTTTTGAGTCCACGCGTGCTTAGTATTATACCCCTTGAAGTACCCTGGACGTTGTGGATCTGGCTCGAGAGCGTTTAACTGATCCAGGGTCTGTTGGCCTGTCAATGCAGGTGGTGCAGAGTTTTTGACAACTCTACCCCTGATGAAGTTCTTCTTGTCTTTCCTGAACTTATGGCGAGGATCCAGGAACTGTTTATGCATGTCGAAGCAAGAAAACTTGCGACCGGCCTGAAGCCAACGAAACTCAAGAGCTCCCTTGCATGTGGGGCACAGGAACCTTCCATGCACACACCAGCCAACGAATAGCGCATACGCCGGCAAGTCATGCGTCGAGTACATGTACCAGACACGCATTATGAAGTTCCGTTTGCTAAAGGCGTTGTATGTCTTGAACCCATTATCCCAGGCTTCTTGCAATTCGTCCTTAAGCGACTGCATGTACACATTCATATTTTTGCCCGGATAGTTGGGTCCTGGAATTATCAACGTCAGGAAAATGTTCTTTCTTTGCATAATCTATCCGGGGGGAGATTGAGTGGAAAGACAAATACGGGCCAACAACTGTATTGGGCTGCCGTCATACCAAACACACTGAACCCATCCGTGCTGATGCCGACTCGAGGATGCCTCAGATCTGCCGCTTTGTCAGCATGTAATTCATCAAACTTTTTCCACGCAACACCATCCGATGTGTGTACCATCATCAGATTCCCATCTGCATCTAGTTCGGTTCTTTTGCCTGTTTTGTGCCATGTCATCTGTCTGGCCGTCTCTTCGACCATGAAAAGACGTTGAAGTCTTGGTACGATTGGCATATACCAAAGAACACTAACGGGGATTTTGGTCTGTGTCTTCTCACCCATACCGTTGTCTACCACAATATACCTGGAAGACTTGCAAATGGGACAATAGTTCAAGTCCGCATAGTCAAGCCTAAATAAGGCACATCCTTTCTCACAGGCATGTATCTTCTCATAGGGCATCTTCAGTGCACGGAGGATTTTGTCCGACTGGTACAGGTTTGCAGGCATTACATGGCCTTTGGGTAGAAAGCGTCCAAATACTTTGATAATTGCGTCATAGCATTCTCTGCCCAAGTTGAACTAAGCCTTCAGAGCCATTACTTGTGAGATGGCATCCAACTGACAAAGCTCAGTGTGCTCGTGGAGCGGACGTTTCGAAGACCCCAACATTTCATTGAAGGCCTTTGCAGATTCCTCCATCTCCTCGTCCGAATCCCGAGCATCATCATAGCCTTGCACCATGTTTTCCATCCCGGTACCATGCTCGTCGGTGCGACGACGATCCACCTCAACTCGGTCACGTTGGGCAGACTCACCATGAAATGTCCACACCGTATAATCGGGCGTAAAACCACTCTTCTGCAGGTGTTTGCCCATTTCAGCCTCTGTCTTCTTTTCCCAATTGCCGCACCGAAAACAGGGGCACCAGGTTTTCTTTTGGCCATTTGCAAATGCGGCTTGCACAAACCCCTTAGTTTTTGTGAACCATTCAGTGCTCCATTTGTTCTGACCAGTGTGACCGGTATACATCCAAGCACGGTCACTCATCTTGACTTTCAGAGCTACTGGACACAGAACAATTATATATGTAATTCACCATGTATATATTCATCAGTTGATCTACTTTGTCAATTTTATTACGTCCATGCAACCTACACTCTAATAGGTAATGATAGGTCCTAATCCCACCCGTGTATGTGTAGATTGGGTTTATTTTCCCATGCTATGCTCCGGATCCGACGCAAAATTTCGGCAGCACCTCCCCGCTGTTCTCCTGATACACGTCTCTGCAATAAACAGAGAGGATGTGTACCCGGAGAACAACAGGGGAGGCACTGACGAAATATATGCGTCGGATCCGGAGCAAAGCATATGGGAAAACGAACCCAATCTACACATACTCGGGCTGTCCATGGATAGCGTTGGACAATTCGAAAGAATCAAGGTTATAAATATGCAAATGCATGCATATTTATAACTATGACGCTTTCGAACGGGAGACACATATTGGTTACGCATACTGATGATTCAAGACACATATATAGCTAGCTATCAAGTTTCATCGGAATAGATCAAATAATTAATGGGGGAGGAGGACTTGTCATTTGTGCTCACCCACGAACGAAGGGGTAGAGCTCGTCAAACGCACGGCGAGGTCGTCGAACACCAAACCTCGCAGCGATAAAACAACTGCACATTTAAAACTACACGATCAACACAATTATATATGATGTTTTTCATAACAAAATCGAAAAATGTATGACCTAACTAATAATTCACAAATATATGACCCCGTAGGCCTCTAGAAGGCCAAAGAACACCTTTTTGGGAGGTGTCGGTTGTCGGGGTGTCCTGTCGGTGTCGGGGTGCCGTGTCGGGGTCGGGGTGCTTTTTCGGGGTCGGGGGGTCGGGGTGTCGTGTCGATGTCGGGGTAGTGCCGTGTCGGTGTCGGGGTGTTGTTTCGGGGTCGGGGTGTGGTGTCGGGGTCAGGGTGTCGGGTCAGGCTCGGGGTCGGGGTGTCGGGTCAGGCTCGAGGGGGGTCGGGGTGTCGGGTCGGGGCGGGTGTCGGCAGGCTGAGGGAAGAGAAACGGAGGTCGGGGGGGGGGTCCGGGGTCGGGTCGGGGTCGGGGTCGGGGTCGGGGTGTCGGGGCTCGGGGTCGGGGTGTCGGGTCGGGTCGGGGCCGGGTCGGGGTGTCTGTCGGGGTGCGGGGTGTCGGGTCTGGGTACGTGGGGGTCGGGGGTCGGGGTGTCGGGGTCGGGGTCGGGGTGTGGTGGCGGGGGTCGGGGTGTCGGGGTCGGGGTGTCGGGGTCGGGGTCGGGGTCGGAGTCGGGGTGTCGGGGTCGGGGTCTCGGGGTCGGGGTCGGGGTCTCGGGGTCGGGGTGTCGTGTCGGGGTGCTGGGTCGGGGTCAGGGTACCGTGTCGGGTCGGGTTTTTTTCCTTTTCTTCTTCTTCCTCTTTTTCCTTTTCTTCCTTTTTTCCTTCTTCTTCTTCTTCTTCTTCTTCTTCTTCCTCCTTTCCTTTTTCCTCTTCTTCTTCTCCTCCTCTCCTCTTTTTTCTTCTTCTTCTTCCTCCTTTCCTTTTTCCTCTTCTTCTTCTTCTCCTCCTCTCCTCTTTTTTCTTCTTCTTCTTCTTCCTCTTCTTCTTTTTTCTTCTCCTCCTCCTCTTCTTCTTCTTCTCCTGATCTCCTCTTTTTCTCTTTTTCTTCTTTCCTAAAACTAAACTAAACCTAAAACTAAAACTAAAAAAACAGAAAAAGAAAAAAACTAAATCTAAACCTAAAACTAAACTAAAACTAAACCTATAAACCTAAAACTAATCCTAAAACTAAAACTAAATATAAACTAAACATAAATCTAAAACTAAAAAGACAGAAAAAAGGAAAAAACGGAAGAAGATCACCTGCAGGGTGGAGGAGGGGGGCGGTGCGGCCTGGGGCGGCGGAGGAGCGGGGCGGGGTGGCCTGGGCGGCGGAGGAGGGGGGCGGGGCGGCCTGGGGCGGCGGCGCCGGGCCCGGCCGGGGCGGCGGGGCACGGAGGTGCCGGGGCGTGGCGGCGCCCAAACGGCAGGGTGGTGGGGGCGACGGGGGCGACGGGGCGGCGGGGCGCTGGGGCGGCGGCGGGGGGCGCTGGGGCAGCGGCGGGGCGTGGTGCGACGGGGCGGTGGAGGTGGGAGAGAAAGAGAGAGAGGGGGGTGTGGGGCGCGGCCCCATTAACATTACGTGGGGCCTCCCTCTTTGCCGTCCGCCTTCTGGCTCTTTGCCGTCCGCTAGCGGACGGCAAAGAGGGGGCCCGTTAGGTTTTTTTTTGCAGCTCGTCAGTGGGGCCCCTCCCTCTTTGCTGTCCGCTAGCCGACGGCAAAGAATCTTTGCCGTCCGCTAGCAGACGGCAAAGAACTGGCTGATGGCAAACTTGGTCTTTGCCATCAGCCCGTTCTTTGCCGTCTGCTTTTTGGAAGCTGATGGCAAAGAGCTTCTTTGCCGTCTGCTAGCGGACGGCAAAGAACTGGCAGATGGCAAACTAGCTGATTCCAGTAGTGTCTAGTGGTCGATGGCGGAAGCAGTTTGTGAGTCGTCAGTGTCCACGGGACTCCATTTCCCACAGGAACAGCTGACCAGGTCAACTCATATCTTCGCGAGGCTGCTATCACCATCGCTTAGTTTCCGGGGCTGTCATCGCCACGCTCCTCTCCAAGCAAGCAATCTGGCCAAGACAATAGCCAGGGACAAGCCAGTGAGTACTTTGAATGTACTCGCAAACATTAAGAACACAGGTATAATATAATTGATAATCATGCACTGAAAAATTCCATGATCACATCGTCAGTCATAAATAAAACATCTTTTATGCATGCAAGCAGGTTATTTTCATGCAACATGAATAAGCAGTAATAGAGTGGGAATAAAATGCCGCAGTCGGGCGTCTGAGCGACACCACATAAAGGGCTTTAAAAGAAATGCCACAGTCGGGCGTCTGAGCGACACCACATAAAGGGCTTTAAAAGAAATGCCACAGTCGGGCGTTTGAGCGACACCACATAAAGGGCTTATAAAAGAAATGCCACAGTCGGGCGTCTCAGCGACACCACATAAAGGGCTTATAAGAGAAATGCCACAGTCGGGCGTCTCAGCGACACCACATAAAGGGCTAAAAAAATAAATAATCACAATGAATATCCAGGAGGTAGAACCATCCCAGGGATACAAATAATGCAACGGGTTAGTCCATCACAAAATAATAATCATGGTCCTCACAAGTAACCAGTCGGTATCCAAGTTTGGTTTAACAATATTTCACCTCAGAAGACCGACACTAAGACCAACACTTGACCCATCCCAGACTATAATCCTTAACCATGGACATGGCTATTCGAATAGGTTTAATCTCTACAGAGGGTGTACTCTTTACCCACGAGTAACGGCTTCCTTTAGTCCATCGGGACTAATTCCGTCTATGGCCTTTTAGTTGAAAACATGCCTAACTTGCACACACCAGCTTAACTCATCGGTGTCTGGAATCACCCACGACACTTGTTAAGCAAAACTCTAAGTGGGGAGGCTACAACCTCGCGTAGCATGGGATCAAATTTATATCGCGCGCTCTAAGGGGTGGCCTGCCCTCTCGTTCCCAACCGGAAACACCCATGCCCCCGGACCAGGTGGCCTGCCTACCGGCTACAACCGGTATCTTCCACCATGGACTCTCTGTACGGTGTGTGCTTGAAAGGGGTTGACGACTTACTGAACCGTACCCTACCCGCGACAGGGACAAGTGGTAGTACATAGCAAGTATGGGGGTTACTGGAACAAGACTCGGTCTACGGTCGACTCAGGAGGTTTATAAATTCCCTGCATGACATGTATAACAAATATATTTCAACCAACAAAATCATCACCCATTGTACCTTACTATGCCATACTGGACATAACCGTCTCGACGGAGACCGGCGACAAGCTCACGCCTACCCAAGGCAGAGGATTTCCCGGATTTCCTTTCCGGCATGCATGCAAGGCACATGAGAATGATTTCCATCACAAGTGTATTCATTTCCAACAGCAAGGAAATCAATAATATGCATTTATGCAACTGATCGTATCACCACATAAAATAACGAGTTCTCTGAAATAGTGTGGTGTTATAATTGTGTCATACAATGCATGCAAAATATTATGCCAGGGTTCAGAATGCTTGCCTTTAAGTTGTGGAGGGTGAGGTGCTCTCCAAAACTTTTGAAAGTTTCTTCTCTCTCTCCCAAATCCTATTTTAAAATATATTTGAATTAACACACATTTCAAAAATAGTACAAAAAAGTTGTTTGGAAATTTTTTCAAATAAATCTTAAAATAAACTAGACCAAATTTGAGGAAGGTAGGAAAAGGAATCAACTCATTTGGAGTTAAAATTAAAAAGTTATAGCCAGTCAAAGATGTGGTCAAAATATGTTATTTAAAAATAAAACAGAAAAGAAAACGTTTCGAATAAACACGTACACGTCGAAAGCGTATTTTGGATTTACGCTTCCACTTACTCCAGCATGGACGGCGCGCGTGTCACTGACAGTGGGCCCGCCTGGCCCACTGGTCAGGTTTGACTGGTCTATTTCTCCCTCCTCTTCCTCTGCCCGAACGGAGGCGGGGCAACGGCGGTCGTCGCCGGCGAACGGCGGCTCCCCGCGGGTTCCAGAGGGTCTGGATGGATCCGCGAGACCAAGGCGGTCCTCCCGGTGGTCGTTGGGTCGACGGGGGTGGAAGGAGTCGTCGGCGGTGAGCTTCGCGGCGGAGGGAGCTTCGGGAGCAAAGTGAGTTTGGGGCTACGGTGGTTCCCGATCAAAATCGAGTAGGGGGAAGGGCTCACGGGAGGATGAGGGGGTTCCTGGTGAAGAGAACGGAGAGGGGGAGGCCCTGGTAGCGCTGGAAGGGCTGCGGCAGTGGCGGCGGCTGCGGTTGCCGGAGATGGGGAAGGAGACCTCTCCGGGTCGATTGGCTGCCAATGGGGGTCCTAGGGTGATGGCTTGGAGCTGCCTGCGTGCGGAGACGAGATCGGGGCTCCTTAAATAGGTGATCGGGGTCGGTTCCGTGGCGGTGGATGAGGATGCCGGCGAACCGCCTCTATGTAGCTTGCAGGACGATGTGGAGGCGACGAGAGCTAGCCGACGAGCAAGGAGATAAGCTCGCGCGGCTCCCAGGGGCAGGTGGCGAGCCGGGGTGGCTTGGGCGGCGCCGACCGGGGCTGGAGCCACTGCGGACGCCGGCGTGCCGCCAAGAATGCCCTGACGGTGGCGCTGTAGCGTGCCAGAGTGGTCGGGGTGGCGTGGCGGTGCAGGAGGATACGTGGCGGCTAGCTGCTGATGGCCAAGAGCCGGAACGGGTGCGGGGCGAGACGCGGCGGCTCGGGTGCACGTGCGTGCCAAACGCACGCTCTGGGCGCGCCCAGAGCACGCCCGGGACGTGTTCGACAGAATGCCCTTGCATGCTAGAGGTCGCAAGAGATGCTGGAAAGGAACAGGGCTAGGTTAGGGTTAGAAATAAGGTAAACGGACATGCTAGTCTTCCCAGAGGTGCAAGGTCACAGTGCAAAGACAAAAGTCATGTCAAAACTGTATATGCACTCAGGGTGTTTGATAAAATGCCACAGACACCTAAGCTGTTCTTGGAGTGGCCAAAATCTCCAGATCAGTGTCTCTTTAGATGAAAGAGAGGGTGGTGAGGTTAGTTTGTGGAAAGCACAAACTTGATAGTGCAAGTTTTGCAGAACTTCAAATCTGGACAGGATGTGAATGGCATTATTTCATGAACCAAAAATATGCCAATGGGTGCATGCTCCTGGACTTAGGGGTTTGGTAGGGCTGTCTACAAATAGGAGAAGGCACAAGGTTACTGGAGCAAAAATAAATAGGGTTGCAGTAGAAATCACAAGGCTGGACCAGAATGGAAAAGAGGTTGATTCACTCAAAATTTTCAAAGAACAGCACTAGGTTTTTGCATAATGTTGAATCATATGCTACTACCAACATCCCATAATTTTGGTGGAGGCTAGAAAGAAATATTTAGATGGGTTGTAGTGCAAAATTGCACTCTGGACCAGAGAAGAAAAATTGAGTGTAGAGCTCAAAATATTTCATGAATAAAAGATATTTTTGTATAAAAGTGATTTAAAAACATCACATGACATCTCCAAATTTTTGTTGGAATTTTAAGTGAATTTATCAAATGGTTATAGTTCAAATATGGCCATATAACCTTGAAAACCCATTTTTCAAGAAAATAAAGATCAAGCAAATTAATTATGTAATTAGTTATACTGATAAAACAAAAGTTTTTCTTGAGAGGTTAAACAAGTCCAATAACATATTTGAAAGGTTTTCACTTTAGGGAACAACTCCATGATAATAAGAAAGGAAATGTTTCAAAAAAATCAAAAGGGAGTCCAAAAAAAATCAAAGTTTTAATTCCTGGCCAAAATTTTGGGGTGTCACATTTATGCTAGTAAAACTCTATACAATGCTCAAAGGTATTATGCTACTACTGAAAAAGAATTCTTAGCAGTTGTGTTTGCTTGTGATAAATTTAGACCTTATATTGTTGATTCCAAAGTAACTGTTCACACAGACCATGCTACTATTTAATATCTCATGGAAAAGAAAGATGCTAAACCTAGACTTATTCGATGGGTTCTTTTGTTACAAGAATTTGATTTAGATATCATTGATAGAAAATGAGCTGAGAACCCAGTAGCTGATAATTTATCTAGGCTTGAAAATGTGCTTAATCACCCACTACCTATTGATGATAGTTTTCCTGATGAGAAGTTAGCTGCAATAAATGTTTCTCATAGTACTCCTTGGTATGCTGATTATGCTAATTACATTGTTGCCAAATATTTACCACCTAGCTTTACATACCAACAAAAGGAAAAATTCTTCTATGATTTAATACATTAATTTTGGGATGACCCACATCTTTATAAAAAATGAGTACATGGTATTATTAGACCTTGTGTACCTGAGCATGAATGGGGACAAATCCTATGGAAATGTCACTCCAAGGCTTATGCAGGGCATCATGCTAGAGATAGAACTGCTCACAAGTTATTGCAATCTGGATTTTATTCGCCTAGTCTTGTCAAGGATGCCCGTAAGTTCGTCTTATCTTGTGATGATTGCCAAAGAATAGGTAATATCGGTAAGCATCAAGAAATGCCTATGAATTATTCACTTGCTCTTGAACCATTTGATGTTTGGGGATTTGATTACATGGGACCTTTTCCTTCCTCTAATGGCTATACACATATTTTGCTGTTGTTGATTATGTTACTAAATGGGTAGAAGCTATTCCAACTAGTATGCTGATCACAACACCTCTATTAAAGCTTAGGAAGTTATTTTCCCAAGGTTTGGAGTCCCTAGATATTTAATGCCTGATGGTGGTTCACACTTTATTCATGGTGCTTTCCGTAAAATGCTTGCCAAGTATGATGTTAGCCATAGAATTGCATCACCTTATCATCCTCAGTCTAGTGGTCAAGTTGAACATAGCAATAGAGAAATAAAATTGATTTTGCAAAAGACTGTCAATAGGTCTAGGAAGAATTCGTCTAAGAAATTAAATGATGCACTTTGGGCTTATAGAACAACATATAAAAATCCTATGGGTATGTCTCCTTATAAAATGGTTTATGGAAAAGCTTGTCATTTGCCTCTTGAATTAGAACATAAATCATATTGGGCAATCAAAGAACTCAGTTATGATTTCAAACTTTCTTTTGAAAAGAGGTTATTTGATATTAGCTCATGAGATGAATGGAGAACCCAAGCCAATGAAAATGCAAAATTATTTAAAGAAAAAGTAAAAAGATGGCATGATAAAAGAATACAAAAGCGTGAGTTTAAAGTCAGAGAATATGTTCTTTTGTAAAACTCTCATTTCAGATTGTTTGCAGGAAAACTCCTCTCAAAATGGGAAGGCCCATATGTCATCGAGGAGGTTTACTGGTCTAGAGCCATCAAAATAAATAATTCTGAAGGTACTAACCCGAAGGTTGTCAATGGGAAACGAATAGAGCATTATATCTCAGGTGCACCTATTAATATTGAAAGTAATATTATCGAAACTATGACACCGGAAGAACACATAAAAGAGTCCTTCCGGAACACTCTAGAATTGTGAAAATAAGGAGGTACGTGATACGGTAAATAAACGGACTCCAAAAAATCTGCAAAAATATTTTTTATCAGTTTTAGAATACTTTAGAATTTTGGGAATAAAGGAACTTCTAGGAAGCGTCCCCTGGTGGGCACAAGAAACCAGGGCGCGCCTATCGAATTGCGGGTTCCGGCTAACCCTTGAGGTTCGAACTCTAGGGTGCGCACGAAGAACAATCTCTCCCTAGCTCGCTCGCTCAATGATCTCACTGCCTAGCTCGACGAACCCAATGAAGAAGAGACACAAGGGTTTATATAGGTTCGAGCCAGCTTGCGGTGTAATACCCTACTCCAGTGTGGTGTTGGTGGATTGCCTCATGAGCTAAGGATGAACTAGTTCAATCGGTGAACAGCCTTAGCAGAAGAGGTGTTCTTGACCTTGGCTCACTGGTGGATGTGAGGGTGGAATGGATCCCATCCCAGATGAGTCCCTCTCTCCCTACAGTGGTGGCTAGTCCTATTTATAGAGGCCCCGGTCCTCTTCCCAAATGTTAGGCGGGAAGGGATCCCACAATGGCCAAGTTTGAAGGGAGACAACTAGTACAAGCCGTCTTGACAAAAGGTGGTCTTTGTCTGCCAAAGGCTCTGGTGGTGACGCTGTTGTTGGCCCCATGGTGACCTCCGTCCTTCCGTCCTCCTAGTCTTGGTCTTGTTGCACCGATATGGCAACCTTTGCCTGACGCCTCAGGACTCCTCGCCTGTGCCTGCCTCTTTAGCATGAAAGAGGAAACTGGTACACTACGCCTGCTGGCGCCTGCCTGGCCTTGGTTGTCTTGGTGTCGTCTACCTCGCGAGGCTTGGCCCCTCGCAAGGGTCTTGTGTGGTTGCTGCTGAAGATGGACCATACCAGGCCGTTGGTAGAGCCACACATAGGCCCGCATGCAGGCATGTCTGGGCACCCCCAGTCCCAGAACGCCAGTTGTAGCCCCAGGGCCCCAAGCACGCTCAAGCTTGGCTTCAAGGCAAAGCCAAAGGGCAAGTGCGGAGCGCTGCGGGCCCCAACCGCCTGCGGCCTTGATTGACACATGGGGATTGGTGGGATGTGGGTGCCTCCACTTCCCCACACTGCCTCGGCTACCGTTCGGCTTGACGAGACACTGCTGCATGAAGAAGAAAGACCATCATTACATGTGATCATGGAGACTGGCGGTTGGCCTCCCTCTGACTATAATTGAGGAGAGGGGCGGAGCCCCCATTGCTAATCTTCTCCTCCACTCTGTTTGCTTCTTCCCCTCCTCCTTGCTTCACCATCTTGCTGCGACACCCAAAAACCACTTGACTACAACAGATGAGATAAAAACCGTTGACTCTGAACTTAACTGTCAAAACTGAAATTTACTGTGGAATCTGAATGCTACTCTCAAAACTGAACGCAATGGTAGCAGAGAGGCACTTGACATGTAGTTTAGGGAGGACCTACAGTTCATCTTCAACCTGCACCCCCCTGAGCCGCCAGCTACCACCGGCCCCAGCGCCGCCTCGCCGCCCAGAAACAACTCGCCACCACTGCCCCGGCCAGCCCTCTAGGCCCCCGCCCCCACCCTGAACCCTAAGATAGATAGTGGGGTACCTCTCCGGAGAGCCCCTGTCCCCGCTGCGGGTGGTTCTTCCTTAACTCTAGCGAGCCCCCCAACCCTTGAAAATCGACTGACCCAAAAGTCGATTTAGTCTACTAAAGTGTGGCTTAATCGGAGCAGAGCAGCAGCATGAGCGAGGGGGAGAGCAGTAGCAACAACTGGCCAAGCGAGCGATCGAGCGAGAACCGGAGCAGCAGCAGCAGCAGTGCGAGCGAGCGAGCGAGAGCCGGAGCAGCAGCAGCAGATCCGGCTGGTATGGCCGCCGCCGCCGAAGGGGCCTCGCACTGGGGGAGAGCCGCCATGGAGATGTCGCCCGCGGCGCCGGCTTCAAGGTAGCCGCTCCATGGGGGTGCGGGATGGAGCACCGTCGGTGCCGGGAGGTCGAGTTAAGGAGAATATGCGATGCGATGAGTGTACAACCTCTTTGGTGGCGCCGAGTAGGCCTCGGCTTCGTCCGAGGAGTCGGTGAGGATGTTGCGGTTCCGGTGGAGCAGGTTAAGGCAACGCTATGGGGATGGAGCAGCCGCGATAGACGAGGCGATCGTCGGAGCAGCTCCTTGGAGGTGGAGGACGGGGTGGCTGAACCGGCGGGACGGCGAGATGGACGACGGATCCTCATCCGGGGAGGTGGATGAGGGACGTCGAGCTATTGCGATGGATGACGTCGTCGGGGAAGAGGCTCCGGCTGGGCAGCTGTGACATGGTGGACGGAGGAGGGTGGGGTTTCGTGGCTGGAGCGGAGAGGTAATGGTAGCCTGGGATTTCGAATGGAGAAAAGGGGGCGATTGGAGGGGGTGAAGCATGACAAAGGGACGCGCTTGTCCAAAATGTAGGGTGTGTTACAAAAGTACCCCCCACCAATTTGAACTAGCGTCCCTTTCAACTCAGGGTTAGAAGGGGGATTTCACGTGTCGGGAATTGGCAGCTAGAGGGAGTTTCCGCGCGTGTTGTAATTTCGGGATAGCAAGGCGTGGGTTGTGAAGGCGCCAGTTTGGGAGCACGATATCTGAATTTTCGGGATATAACAAGACGCGGGTTGAATTTTAGGGACAAGCCTAACGTGTAGTAATATTGTACTTGTACGTACCAAATCAATTCGCACTTCCCTCAACCAAAAAGAAAACAAAAAAAAATAAAACTATTCACACCACACAAAGAGAGAGTCTTGCCCCGTTTTACTATACAAATTCTATTCAAAGCTACTCCATCCTTCCATCTATATAGGGCCTAATGCGTTTTTTTATGCTAACTTTGACCAAATATTAGAGCAATGATATATGACATGCAACTTACACAAAGCACACCATTAAATTCGTCTGTGAAAGGTTCTTTTAATGATATAATTTTCACATTTTGCATGTCATGTACTATTAATCTTGTCAATAGTCAAAGGCGGTCTTAAAAATCTCATTACGCCCTATATAGATGGAAGGAGGGAGTATGAATCTATGTTATGTCCGATTAAATTTTTTCGCTTGCTGTATAATGCATGTAACCTACTCATACCATCATCTTAGTGGATTCCAAATGTCTATACTACCGCTGCAATTCGAACTAAATTTGAATTCGTTTATCTATTTCAATAAGAATCTACAATCATGATTGTTGCCAACTTCAACCATCATAGTTTCCTTGCTATCCGCCAGATATAAATCGGACGGCCTATAATGCAGGATGGCAGACACACCATCATCAACAACTCCATTTTTATAAGAGTGGAGATAAAATATATTAAATGTAGTATAACATGTTCATAACCACACCATGTGTATCACCGTTATATATATTCACACATGCGTCGGTTTGAAACACTATGATAAATTCTTCAAATATCCAATTTCGCTTTTTATAATGAAGTATATATGATCTCTGTTCGTCTTTTACACCCACACAACCCTCTTATCTTTATAGATAGCATTAACTTTCTCTTGTGCATGCACACGCCCGCATCCCTCTCACCCTCCCTCAACATTCTCTAGCTCCATCACGCAAATTCGTCTTTTCACTTTAGGTCGTTCATCCACGGTGTGTGTAGGCCCCCCCAGCTCCCTCTTTATGGCACACATCGATCGATATGCCTCTCTAGCCAGGTGTGCCTAGCACAAACACAAGCTTCCCCTCTTCTCTTGTCACCGTCCATGCCTCACTCCCACCACTCTTTTCATCGTTCTCGTACTCGCACACTCCTCCCCCCTAGATATATTATGCCTCTCGTACCACCTCCAACATGCATCCCTCTCTCTATCCTTCTCCTCGTGCCTCATTTGCTTCTAGCACACACATGCATGTATACCGATCGATCTCCCAACATATACCTAGATCGACTTTAACTACCCCCCCCATCGATCGATGTACCTCACAAGTTATATCTCTCCTTTCTCTAACAAAGGGCGATTGATCTTCCTATGTAGTTACCTATGCTTACCACAAACACATCGTCACCCCTCATCATTCGTGCATGCCTCCTGACCCGTCTCTCACACGCACGTGCAAAGACAACAAGAAGCCATCTCCTCTCTTATTGATATTGCGGGCGTGCCCTCCATTTGTCTAGCGAGCCTATCCCACCATTTGTTAGAAGCAACTCCACTACCACCTCCTCCAACAATCTTGCTCTGTCTCTCTCCCAACCTTATTCCTCTCCTGCACATATGCATGGATGACGATCGATCTCCCTTAATACATGAGGCAAATCGATCTCCTTAATACATGAGGTAGGCCTCTCTCCTCCTCCACACATATACCAGCCATTGTACCTCTATAGTTAATTGGGACTCCCTCCTCCCCCACCACACACCGACAGTCGAGCGCTGCAGGTAGGTATCCATGCCACAGAGACAAACTGCACATGTCCCATCTCACATTCCAGTAGACCAGCCACTCTATATCTTTGACGTGGGCACACACAAATTCGATGACACTATTTATCGATCGCGTGCGCACAGACACACATCATCCCTCTCTTCGATTCTATGGACACCTCAAGATGCATTTGTATGAGTAGTTTATCTTGTGAAAGAAAAGGTTGAACGAGGGAAGGCCTTATTTGCGAACGTGGAGAGACGTGTGGGTATATTTTTGCAAAATTGACATAGTTTCTTTCCTATTCATTAGATATAAATCCGACGGCCTATATTGCAGGATGGCATGCACACCATCATCACCAACTCCGTTTTCTACTCCTTCCGTCCGAAAATACTTGTGATCAAAATGGATAAAAAGAGATGTATCTAAAACTAAAATACGTCTGGATACATTTCCTTTTATCCAATTTGATGACAAGTATTTCCGGATGGAGGGAGTATTTGTCTTTTTAGAGATTTCAACAAGTGACTATGACCAGACCTTACCAACATACTCAAGAAAGTTGTCCATAATTTTGATGTTACCCTCTTTTCTTGGCGGTGCAGTGACATCTGGAAACCTCATAAATAAATGAAGTACTATATGATACTAACATATGATACATGGCGCAGGAGTACTAAGTATTATTAATACAGTTTTGCTAGAACTCATCTAGATGAGATATAATTTGGTCTAATTCATCTTTTATAGCCATTGGATGTGATGCTATATAAGATGCGTGTGTGCTGACGTGGGTTGTATTTGTTCTTGTGCAACGAACTGACCACTGCATGTCATGTTTGATAGTCTCAAGTCATTAAAAGCATACAAGCCCCACATCTCTTTTTGGTTGATTCCTCTATTTATGTCAAAAAATAAGAAACAACGTGAGAGTTAATGCACAACGCCTATGTGTTTACTATTTGGTTTTCAGAAGATGACTTAATACTCACCTAGACGGAGGGAGTATTCTATTTGATAGCGGGTGGCGCAGTTCTCGATACGGCTTTAATGCAGACGTGGGAGGGAGTAGTGGTTCCTGATATGTTGAACGGCCAATGCATCCACCTTCAATTAATGCATGAGGGAAGTAATGGGAGGAGGTCCAAGAAAAGAGGTTGCACGATGTGAATGCAACGCACTTTGCCCTCATTGCCCTCATATAAAGGCGCCCCTCCATTCCAATGCATCTACCACATTGTACGCACCTAAGCATTTGCCTAAGCATCTACACTAAGTGCAAAAGAGCTCACTCTAGACCCATGGCGGCGATGCTCGTGAGCGGCCAGCGGCTGCACCAGATGGTCCATGATGCCGGCCTGCGGCATGGCGCCGAGGATCGTCTCCAGATGGTGTTGGAGACTGGCTGGTGGATGGCCGCCTTCGACGCCAACTACGACTCTCAGTTGGACCAGATGATCATTGCCACCAGCAACAAGTTCACCGTCCTCAAGAAGCTCGCGGACGACATCGCCGTACTCCTCCAGCCCGCGCACCCGGGCTCCTCATTTCCTGCCACCCTAATCGGCCTCCATGGCTGGAACCTGTTTCAAGCACTGGTGGCCATGCGACTGCCCGCCGATGCCATGAAGAATGTCCACCTTGAGGTCGCGCTCGCCGCGAGGTGCCTCACCCTGCAAGAATTCATCGACCTACACATCCACATGGACGAGGAAATCGTGTACATAGGTATCTACAAGGCCAATGAGGACGCTACGACGTTGGCCTTCCTCAACCGGCTGGAAGCCTTGGATGCCTTTGCTGAGAAGCACCTCGACCTCGCCACAAAAGTCGCCGCTCCTTAGCCTCCGGTCGGTGACCCGGCACACTAAGTTGAGGAGGAGGAGGTCGTACGTTTGTGGATCCATCTTTCTTCTTGCCTTCTGTAACCACCACTGCGATCACATCATCGTGGCCTTAATTCTTATTGTGCTGTTGCATTCTCGTACCAGTCAATACCGGCATGTGTGATATCTTTGCTTAATTGTATGCATCATTGTAACTAGTACTCCATCTGTCAATTTATAAGTTGTTCTTACCATTTCCATCAACTTCGTGCAACGCGCGGGCATCTTGCTAGAAACACTAGAATATGTCTATATAATCCGTATGTGATAGTCCATTTGAAATCTCAAAAAAGACAAATATTTAGGTACAGAGGGAGTAATATATTAGGAGTATATCAAAACAATAGTGATTTATTTCAATTTTGTGAACAAATACTGCTATTCTACTACTTTGGATCCATTGCAACGCACGGGCACATTGCTGGTAAAAGGAAAAGGCCTGCCGCGTTCGCGTCGCACCCCCACATG
Source organism: Triticum urartu (assembly GCF_003073215.2). Lineage (NCBI taxonomy): Eukaryota > Viridiplantae > Streptophyta > Magnoliopsida > Poales > Poaceae > Triticum > Triticum urartu. Next base: position 333,293,991 of record NC_053025.1, on the reverse strand, counting down.
CCCGGGAATCGGGAGTACAACACGGCCCGTCCGGCACGACACATAGCTTAGGCAAGGCGTGTTGCCTAGAATTTTCATTTTCATGTGGGACCGCCGTTGAGCAAACCGACACCCCGCCCGCCGCCGGGTTGGAAAACAGAAACAAGGGGAAGATCTAGTTGTAGCACGAAAGCCAGGAAATTTGGTGTCAGACGGGGCTCGTTGATAGAGTAGGAGCATTCCATACTAGTACTACTCCTACTAGTGCCAAGTTTGTACTCCTAATACTATATTACTAGTAGTACCACTATACAACTAGTAGGTACGTGCACGGCACAACATCGTAGGAACAAAAACGGGAAGATCTTATTTTGGGTGATTTATCTTTTTTTCAATCAACGTAGTATGAATAATATGATGTGGGGGGCACCCATGAAGCTTATGTGGCTTGGTTGCATGGCTACGGAAGGTTAGAGAAAAATAAATAGATAATGTGTTTAGAGTGCACTCCACTAAATAGATATATATACTTTGGATCCATTGCAACAGACCGGCACATCTATATCTATACCCCCTATATAGTGTGTGAAAAACTTTGAAAGTTGGTCGTTGGATGAAGCCAATCCGACGTTACAAAGATGGCAAATCCGAGCACTACTGGCAGTTGGATATCATCTACCAGATTCTGCCACATGTATAATCTAGAAGACTCCATGGTTGAACTTAGTTCATGACTAAGGGCCTCTTTGATTCATAGATTGCAGAAACACAGGAATAGAAAAAAAAGTAGGATTGGAATGGCATGTTCATTGGATCCCTATAGGATTTGAGTTTGTTTGATTGTGTCACATGAAAAACAAAGGATTTCTTTCAAGAGGTTGGAGTGCATGTTAGAATTCCTGTGAAACGTAGTACAAATGAATCCTTAGGAAAATATTCTACATGATTCAATCATATGAATCAAACGACCAACGTAGGAAAAATTCCTAAGGATTCTAATCCTTCAAAGATCCTATGAAAATCCTTTGAATCAAACAGACCCTAACTTTGCCACAACTAAGCTTAGGCAAAGTTATTAGTTCTTCAAAACGAGAGAAACAAGTTGGCAAGCCTAAGGGAATCTTGCCACATTTTTTGTGTATGTCATGTGGGGCCTTAGTGTGGCTTGCCTAAGGTGTGTCTTGAACCAAACACTCACCTAAGTTAATGAAACTTACCTAACCTTACATTCCACCAGATTTTGCCACATGTTAGAATCCCGAAAGCTCCACATGTAGAAGCATAATGCACAAACCACCAGAATCTCGTGCGTGCAATGCACGTGTACCTTAGTAGTACTAGTAGTTGGTAGTAGTAAGAAACAAATTCCAGTTTTGGCACGAGCTCATACCGCGGGAGCACCACAAGGCCTGCCGCAGGAGTTACATTTCCCTCTCGGGGCCCACGGGACCGAACTTCAGTGGTTTAGTGCCCGGCCTATGAGTCAATGACATGCGGACCTTAAATGCGGCTAGCCCACATGTCATTCTCATGGTGGTGGCTTGGTTCGCGACTCACTCGTTCGAGATGAACCGACCGGTGGTGGCGTGGCCGTGGCGAGGGTGGCATTGCTGGGCGTCGGGGCGTTACGAGGCATAGATGGCCACACCGGCGGGTACTACGTGTAGTACTCCCTCCAGTCCTTTTTACTCTGCATATTAGGTTTGTCCGAAGTCAATCTCATCCAACTTTGACCAAGTTTATATAAAAAATTATAGACATTCACATAACAACACCAATATCATTAGATTCATCTGGGAATATATTTTCATATTATATTCATTATATATTATAGATGCTAATAATTTCTAATATAAATTTGGTCAAACTTAGCAAAGTTTGACTTTCGGCAAATCCAATGTGCAAAGTAAAAAGGACCGGAGGGAGTACATAAGTACTCCAGCTGAGGATTGATTCTTGGGACGAAATGTGTCATAGCCGCTGGATGAAAATTCAATGGTGCAGGAGTACGGACCGGACCACAGTAGCGGGGCAGGCAAACCGCGTCCAATCGAGTGTGTCCGTGGTAGAAAGTTGATGATCGCCGCAGTTCAGCTGGCCCGCATGTCATGCACACAAAGGCAGAGGAGTGGTGGGGCCGAGAGGGATGGGGGGCATGTCGGGGGGATGAGGATCCCCTGATGCGAACAATCCTACAATTCAGTCACTGACATGTGGGACCCATAAGCGTGGGTCCCACCTGTCAACGAAGGAAAGGCAGGGCAAGGCAGTGATAGCCACGTCAGAGGATCCATGCCCATGTCGGGGGACGTCGTGCCGTGGGTTGGAGCAGCGTCGTGGGAATCGCGTGTGGGTGTGGCAGTGGAGAAACAAGAAACGTGATTTTCGCCATGGTTCAACTTCCATGGACAAGCTGTCATGTCTGCCGACACATGTATATCAAAACTAGAGTGTTTATATTTCAAGCACGTGAACAAGTATTATTCTACTACTTTGGATCCATTGCAACACACGGGCGAACACATTGAGTAGTAGTGTCCTTCTCTATCTCTAGAGGCCTTCCCTCGTTCATCCTTTTCTCTCACAAGATAAACTACTCATACAAATGCATCTTGATGTTCCGTGGAACGCACGAGGATGTTTCCTTGGGGGTCTCTCCAGCGCAGCGTGGCCGTAGTTGCAAGTTGACGCCCCTTGAGATGCCGACGTTGAGGGGCACTCGTATTTCCTCCGTTGAGCAGGTAAGATGAGTTTGATCACGTAGTAAATGCATTCTAAAGACTACTTCTGTGTCCATTCCCTAATTCTCCCCCTGCCCACTGTTTCACAGGTTAGGCTCGGTATGAGTGGAGATTGGCTTGCATATGTACATGAGGGTACCAACATCAATTTGCACAACATTTACAACAGTGACACCGTTCCCGTAGAACCTTTGTCCAACATTGGGATCAGCCATGCGACGGGCCACTGCATTAATTGGTATGATGGAACCATGGTGAGATTGAATAAGATAGCACGAACCTTGCACATGGCGGTCAAAGGCGGACCATGCTGTCTGCGGCCGATTTGTTGCCGTACGAGTAGGAAGACGCTGTGCTCCTTTCTAACCGCATCCGCGCGTGACAAACCAGGGGACTTATTTTGTATGGGACACATCCTACGATGTACTCCCTCTCCCCTAGTTTATTTGTTTTGAATCGTTTCATTTTATAAGTTTCAAATTCAAATTTAGAGCTCCCCATCACATGTTGAGATTACAATGTCCATTAAGTCGTTGCGTGCATGTATAGTAAAGAAACAAATCTCGAGTTTGGCACGAGTTCGTGCTGCCGGAGTACCACAAGCCCTGGTGTAGGAGTTACATTTCCCTCTCAGGGCCGTCGGGACTGAGCTTCAGCGCCTTACTACACCTACCTTTGAGTCAATAACATGTGGACCCGATAGGTGACTGGTCCACATGTAATGCTCCCATAGGTAGAGGGGCAGTGGGGCCAAGAGGGGTGAGCCGCAGGTCGGGGGACATGTGCTTTCATGGGTTCGAGTGGCGTCGTGGGAATCGTGGGTGGCTGTGGTAGAAACTTGATGCTCGCCGCATTTTAGGTGGCCCACATGTCATGCACACAAGCTGTCATGTCTACGGACACATGCACTACATACCGATCACTGGAAGGAGTAGCAGAGAAAGCTATATATGCGGATAAATAGTTCCTTATAGTCAAGCAGACCCACACTACTACTCTGTTCCAAAGACATGCACACCATCGAAATAGTCCATCTATATCAATATACACCGAGAGGGAATAATTTTTTTTACAAGAGAGGAAATAGTTCAGCCATCCATAATGCCCTCCTGCTGGTGCGGCCTTTTCTTCTTCTTGTTGTTCTCATTCTCTGTGGGAGACGGCTTCGCAACAAGCTCTTTGGACCTTGCAGCTATCTCAAAACTCACACGGGCATTGAGGGAAGCATATTTTATCCACTCATACGTCAAGGGATAATTCTCCCATCCAGACGACCTTAATGCCACTGTCTCGTCACCCTTCTGAAGATTTGTACCGAGCACAAAATTTGCTACATCGAATAGGGATGGTGTCTGCTTATCACAATCTTCTACAGGAATTTTGATTCTGGTTTGTAGGTCAGCGATGCTTTTCAAATCAAGGTTGTACGGCTTTAGCTTCTGTTTGTCCCCTTTGATGGCTGCCCCACAGAAGTATACGTCCTCCCGAGACAAGAAATCGTGAAGCTCACGTGGTATGGAGGGCGAGTGTATGATGTGGTACACCAAAACATCATCTTCGTGGCACAGCTGAAGGACAGCGGCGCACTGGATCTTCCCAGGGGCACGCTCCGTGTACTCTGTGGCGAGACCGATGACCCTCGTCTCTACCTTTTCGAGGGAGTTGGATACATTGTTGATCCACTGCCGAACAACCCTTGGGTGGACGGTGACGGTGGCAACTATGCGCATCGAGGCTTCGTCGAGGACATGTTGGACGCTAAAAACCTGCATCTCGATCTCTTCCGCCATTTGGAACCGCTGGAACGGACGGCTATGGTTTGGAGAATTAGGATTAGATGGCTAGTCTAACTTAGTAGTAGATGATTATTTAAAGAGGTTAAAACAATGTGAACGCAGTGGGGTTTGGATGCAAATGAAGACGAAGGGGAGGTGAAGAAGCCGAGGATAATAGGTTCCCGATGGAGAAGTAAATGGGAGAAGTGGCGTGCAGGCAGTTGATTAGACGACTAGGTAGACTAAACAAAAACGCTGTGCGGGTAGACTGATGAGTCGTACCTGTTCGTGTACGTGCCCATCCTTCCTGATAGGTGGGACCTATGCATGCAAGCAGATAAAAAATGTCCTGGATACAGAACATGGATAACACTGTATATTTAGTGTAGAATCTTTTTAGTACTTTGAATTTTGGCCACTACTTCTGCTGTTTAGTAACTTTTCTGAATTTTGGCCACTACTACAGTAAGTTCAAGTGAGTAACTATTGTAACTTCAAGTGAGTAACTCCATTTCTGATTTTTTTACATAAAACTAACCATGATATTTGTTCCTCTATTCTGGTCATAATTATAATCTGATTGCTGAACCCTTAATCATTCTCATAATGTTTACATGATGCACAATTATACTGCCGTCAAAACAACTCCATACACAAACTGTCGAAACTGACAAGATGGTGGTGGAGGTGGGAATAAATGTTCAGTATTGGTGCATTTTCTGTGCTTACAAAATTCAGATTGAATTTCACTACCAAAAGAAAAGAAGTGGAGATTAAATGTTGCTTTCCACTTACTTCACCTGTGTGTAACTCTTTTGGTGCATTTTCTGCAGAACCTATGTGTAGCTGCAACATACATGCCAGTTCATCAACTGCTCGAAGAAGAAAAGAAGGTGGCATTTCCTTCCCTTTAGCATACAGGCCAGTTCACTTAATGTCCTCTGGTGCTATATTTCTGAGAACATCCAAGTTTTTACTTATCACTTTGCTAGCATTCACAAGTCTATTGAAACGTGCATGTCTCTTTGAATCTTGCTGTCTACTCCAAGTAGATGGTGTGTAGCCTGGCAAAGGATATTAGTACTTGGTGCATTCTAAGTTTAAAACCACTCTAGATTTACAAGTGTTTACCGAAGATGACAAGTGTTTATTCAGTTCTAAATTTGAAGTAACTAGTAAACGAACAATATTCATCTTTTTCTATATATGAGGAAGAATAAACATAACTAATTCAAATAATTCCAATTTTAGGGACATGTTTTTATCAACTCCTAGTTAAGGGATTGCGGAAGTTTTTAGTTTTCAGTTTTGTGCTGCTTGAATTGCTTCTACAGGAATATTTAGGGAAGAGTCATGGCTATGCTAAGCTCTCCGTAAAATGAATTGCTGAAATTGGACAATTGGAAACTTTAGGTATGTTTGCAATTTGACAAATGGTGTATAAATCCAAATAAAGCAAATAAATTCAAATGATTCAAATAAAAATAAATAAATCCAAATAAACATGGTTGATCTTCATTTTGCATAAACCTGGTTGAGTATTACATAGTAATTGACAACAAATTGACCTGGTTGGAATTCATACAGCAACAGTAACAGTTAACTGAACTTCTTTTGCGTGCATTTATCACTCCAGAAAACTTTCAGTAACAAGTGAGCAGCCTCTGCATTTTCTCAGTGAACTTTTGAGTGCATTTATCACTTTTTGGAGTATGCTACAGCTTCTGCAAATCACAAACTCCTTTAGTTTACATCTCAGTTTTAGCAAACACTACAGTTTCAGTAAAGGAGTCATAACTGAGTTACAGACACTATAGTTTCTCTACAGTATTAGAACACTGAACATTTTCAGTTAACTGTAGCAAGAATAACTTCCAAAAACTAGCAGATCTCCAAGAATGCCAAGAGTATTAATCGATGAATTTGATGGCATCAAACTAAATTTTCACTATAATGTGTTCATCATTTAGCAGCAGTGTACAACCTTTGTCCTGGATTATTTCTCTAGCTTTGTATCCCCTGACTGAATTTTCTCCGCCTGTACTAAGAACAGCAAATTCATACTCACAACAACAAATTGAACAACAGTAGTAGCAGAGGCGGGCGGGGCAGACTCACCAGCACAGCAGGAGTGGCAGCAGAGGCGAGGCAGGGGAAAAGGCAAAAGCAGCATCAGAGGTCCACGGCGCTGGCGTCGTCCACCAGTAGCAGCATGAGAGGCGGGAGTGGCCGGAATTGTACACGGTGCTAGCGGCCGAAGCGGACGAAATCGGAGGCGCAGGTGGGCGGCGAAGGTGGGCGGCGACCTTCCACGGGGCCGGCGGCGTAGCTCGAGGAGGGCGCCGGCGTAGGTCGCCTTCACGGCAGGCGGTGCAGGTGGTAAACCGCGGCACAGCTGCAAGCGGGCGGCGGCATTGTTGTTGGTCGCGGGCTGGGCCACGGTTCTGGTGTTCGTCGCGGTGCAGATCCAGGCGGGCGGCGGCGCAGGTGGGTAGCCGGCGATGGAGATGGACTTCTTTGTGACATGTTTAAAACTCTATAGGGTGTCCTATGGACAACTTTTCCCGGACGAAGGGAGTACTAGTTAAATCCGAGCTATGGGTGTGAAGCACTGATATGCTAGTATATTTGATTGTGACCTGTTCTAATTTTGTACCTGGAATTTTTTTAGAAAGGGCTGTACGTCAACTTAATGTGCTAGCAGAACTTATTGTGTTGTCTGTCTGTTTTCTTTGCACAACATTCAAGATATTTCCCCATCATTGATAAGGACGATGAACCGTTATGTACGACTTCGTTGGTTTCAACATAGCCCTTCCCGTAGCGATCCACTTCTTCCATCCTGATTGTGCCGCCTGCGTGAAATTTTTGTATGCAAGTTCAGTGTGCTATGATATTCCACATGATTGTGTCAACTATATAAGTTTTTACTGAGCATCAGCAATGCATATGGCTGAAAGATGTATTTACGAGCATCGACCGATGGGTCTCTCTCTATCTCTCTCTCTCTCTCTCACACACACACACACACGCACAGACGCACAAGTGGGACCCGCTGAATTATTTATTTGCTCGTGACAGCTTTTAATTAGGTTCCACTGTAATCTAACCTTTTTCTTAAGTTATTAATTGAGCTCAGTGACTTCAAAAAGTTGTACAGAAGCCTTGTTTGGTCCTTTCCTGCGTCGCTGAATGTGGGCTGAGTAACCATGTTAGGTTGTACTGTACTACATAGGCCTTTTTTTCAACATCAGCAATGCAACTGGGCCGAAAGTTGTACACAATATTCGGGTCAACTTGTTATTCTCTGCCCCGCTGGGCTGCAAATTTTCCTAGGAGGTATGCATTAGGCTTAACAAGAAAATGGACTTTAAGAAATAATAAATGGGATATAATTATAATAACTGGACAGTTACTATGCACCAAACACGTAATTAGTTTGAAAAATATATTATTTTTGGAATTTGAAATTTTAATTTCATTACTTGTTGCGCGGGCAATATTTTGTTGGATTTTAACGCAATACAACTTTATTTTGAAATTATATTTGACCTGACTAGAAATTTCGGATAAAAATATTTCGGATCCCATCAAAATGTGGGAATTTTTTCAACTCTGTTTTGAGCGGTTGTTTTAAATTATTAATCGTTGTCCTAGCTAGAAGTTGGGTTGTACTTTTAACTAATTGTAAATGGGTTGTAGTAAATTCCATTAGAATTAAAAAATGGGCTGTACATTCTTACAAATCACAAATGGGCTATATGTTCTCTGCCAAATCCAAGCTGTGGGCCTACTAAGTTGACGCGTACCAAGGCCTTTGTCAACTTAGTCAATATAAATGATTCTAGTTGCAGTGATCGTACGATGTCCATCCAACGGCCGTAGTGCTTCTTCAACCTCTGATCTTCTTGCTCCAACATCCCAAAGCAGTGCCGGTCGTGTCGTGTGCTCCTGCCTCCTGTGGCCGGCTGTGATGCCACGGAGGCCTCACCGCCCCGTACTACTCCCACCGCTGACCAGGCCATCCCTCTACTCACCACACCCCCTGTTATTCTGCGGTGACGGGAGTCTGACACCGCAGTCGAACCATTGAACCTTCGTACTCCTCTCCGCGCGGGCTTCCACTTTTGCGTGTTCCCCGGCTCCGCGTCGTCCCCTTCCTAGGCCTCGCCGTCGTCCAGACCACCGCCCTGGTGCTCTCAACACGGCATGGTCAACGTGGTCAACGACCAACTTCCATCAGAAGAGTACTGTACGTGGAGAGGCTGACAGCTGGGTCCAGGCGGCCGCAAGGAAGTGCCTCCTTATTACACGCTAAATAATTATTCCTCCACCTGACAGCAGGGAACCACTGGACGGGCCAGCGTATTTCGTGAAAAAAATGTTCCCCCGCTGTCAGCTCGGACCCACCGGAAGTGCCTCCTTATTACGCACAAACAAAATGAATACTCCCCCTACTAGCTAGGACCCACCATGGTGGGAGGCTGACTTGTGGGCCTAATAAGTTGACTGGGATGGGGGCATTTGTAAACTTTAGTCAATATGAACGATTCTAGCTCTAGTGACCGTACGATGTCCATCCAACGGCCGTAGTGCTTCTTCAACCTCTAGTCTTCTTGCTCCAGCCGCCCAAAGCAGCGCCGGTCGTGCCGCATGCTCCTGCCTCCCGTGGTCAGCTATGCTGTAACGGAGGCCTCACCTCCCCTACTATTCCCACCGCTGGCCCTGCAGCGACGGCAGCCTCACACTGCAGCCGAACCAGTGAACCCTCGTACTCCTCTCCGCTCGGGCTTCCACTGTCGCGTCTTCCCCGGCTCCCCGTCATCCCCTTCCTAGGCCTCGCCGTCGTCCACCGCCCTGGTGCTCTCGGCACGGCATGGTCAAAGTGGTCAAGGAACGACTTCCATCGGACGTGGACTATACGTGGAGAGGCTGACAGCTGGGTCAAGGGCCACAACAAGGAAGTGCCTCCTTATTATGCGCAAAATAATGATTCCTCCACCTGACAGCTGGGACCCACTGGACGGGCCACTATATTTCGCGAAAAAAACGTTTCCCCTGACTGCTGGGACCCACCAGCTACATCTTCGCAGGCAAGGAAGTGCCTGACAGTAACGACCCACCTGGTCAAAGTGTACGTAGCGTTGTCATTCTGGTCGCGAACGTGTACGTACATATATACTGGTGAATGTAGAGGCGCGCACGTGTTGTAGTAGAGGCGCGTACGTGTCGTAGTAGAGGCGCGCACGTAGCATGTGCATATACGTACAGCTGCCAGGGTGCAAGAAAGAAAATATGGCCACGTATGTGTACATACGGGCAGGGTCTCGAACGCCGACTCGCGCATACGTACGGCCAGGGCTCGTGTACATGGCTGGGTCGGAACGGAGAAACATCGTTGTCGTCGTGATCATGGGGAGGCAACGGAATGTGTCGTGTTCATGGGAAGGCAACGGAATGCGTCATGTTCATCGGGAGGCAACGGAACGCGTGGGAGCCAACCGGCTGGGTCGGAACAGAATGCGTGGTCATGTTCATCGGGAGGGCTTGGACGGAACAGGCGATGGAAACGAGGCCTGGCGTACCGCACAATGGAGGAAACAAACCTCCTACGTTTGGAACGGGGTCCTGTTGATCGGGAGGGGTCTGGCATACCACAAAACGGAGGAAATGGACCTCCTACGGTCGAAACGGGGGTCTTGTTGATCGGGAGGGGTGTGGCGTACCGCAAAACGGACGAAACGGACTTGTGTTGGAGCGCTACGGTCGAAACGGGGGTCCTGTTCATCGGGAGGGGTGTGGCGTACCGCAAAATGGGACTCCACGGGATAGTGTTCATCTCCACCGTCGACCTCCTCCAGCCTCCATGGGCTACCGTCGACCTCCTCCATCCTCCACGGGCTCCTGTTCATCCAACCTCCACCGCACGCTACTCCACCGGCTACTGTTCAACCACCCCTCCACGGGCACCCCTCCACCGTCTACTGTTCATCCAGCCCTCCACACCACGGGGTCCTGTTCAACCACCCCTCCACCGTCTACTGTTCATCCAGCCCTTCACAACACCACGGGGTCCTGTTCAGCGAGAGGCAACGCCACCGCTCACTCTTCATCCAACCCCCCCCCCCCCCCCCCCCCCCGCAGCGCTCACTGTTCATCCCGGAGGCAGCATCGATCGGCTTCAGTTAGCAGCAGTAGCGAAGGAATCGCTCGATCGGGTTCAGTTAACATCCATCGATTGATCGCTCGGGTTCAGTAACGTGTAGCCTGCAATGCAATCGCTCGGGTTCAGTTAGAGCCCAACGCCTCACTCGGGTTCAGTTAGAGCCAACGCCTCTCACACACGCGCGTACGTGTACGAGAGAAACGCGCATCGCTCAGCACCCGACCTCTCACCGTAACCGGGAACTCCCCGAAATTTTCCTCTCCCTCGCTTCTACCACGGTTTTTTCCGTCATGGACGGCCCAAAGAATGTCATGCAGGTGCGTCTCCGGCCCGCCCAGGACGAAAAGCCCATTTTCTGTCATGATTTTTTGTCATAGAAGTAGGAGCCCACCACATCTATGATGATACCGGGTTTTGTCACAATTATCGTCATAGAAGTGTCATATGTATGACAGAAAAAAAATTCATTCGGCCCAAAATGACACGGATGTGTCTTTTTTTTTGTAGTGCCCCAGGAAGGCTTCAGTCGTCGCTGGTATGCCAGGTCGCGATGCCATGGTCAAGGCCAGGAGGTGAGCGGCCTAAGGCCCGGTAAGAGCCCCTGAGGCGCGATGCTTGTCGTTGTGAAAACCGGCGGAGCTTGGGTAGGGGGTCCCGAACTATGCGTCTAGGATCGATGGTAACAGGAGACGGGGGACACGATGTTTACCCAAGTTCAGGCCCTCTCTATGGAGGTAATACCCTACTTCCTGCTTGATTGATCTTGATGAATATGAGTAATACAAGAGTTGATCTACCTTGAGATCGTGATGGCTAAACACTAGAAGCCTAGCCTGTATGACTATGGTAATGAGTATATCCTTTCCGGACTAACCCCTCCGGTTTATATAGACACCGGGGGGATCTAGGGTTACATAGAGTCGGTTACATAAGAAGGAATCTTCATAGTCGGTCGCCAAGCTTGCCTTCCATGCAAAGGAGAGTCCAATCCGGACATAGGTACAGTCTTCGGCCTTCATGTCTTCACAACACATCAGTCCGGCCCATGGATAACAGGCCGGACGCCTGAGGACCCCTTAGTCCAGGACTCCCTCAGTACCCTCCGAACCAGTCTTCAATAGCAAGGTGTTCGACACACAAATTGTCTTCGGCATTGTAAGGTGGGTTCCTCCTTTAATGATCTCCAAGTGATGTATTCGGCCATCGGTTCAATGTCGCTCCCCTCAGCTTCTGCTGTTTAAATAACTTCTCCTCCCATGTGTCAAATGAAGGTGGAAGGTCAGGGTATTTTTGTAGATAACACCTCGTCCATGCAAGGAAGAGCACCTATTAAAGAGATTGGATCCTAGATCCATTCGGCACCACGCAGAGGCAATCCCCGGAAACTGGTTAGGAGAAACCATTCCAGCATGGCTAGGGCCCCCAGCTCCTCCACCCGTTCCGGCCCAGAGAAAGGCCAGTGGGATAGGTGTTTAGTGTCCCACAGTCAATTGACGAAGCTACAGACGGAGGGATTTCTTCCCCCCGTAGATCTAGTTTCTGTTCGAGCGGGGCTAGATTCCTTCAATGGTGAGATTCAGGCAGAGGACTTCCCCAATCCATCTGGGGGAGAGCGAGTATGGTTCGTCCGCTACCTGCTAAGGGACGTTGGATTTCCCATTCATCTGTTCCTCCGAGGGCTTTTGGAATACTATGGCCTCCAGCTGCACAACTTCACCCCTGCCTCCATTCTGCACATTGCGGGTTACGTCGCTTTATGCGAACTATTTCTGGGTATCGAGGCTCATTTCGAGCTATGGAGGAAGTTGTTCTGTCTTGTCCCACGTAATCACGAGGGGTCAATATTTGATGTGGGCGGAGCCGAAGTATGGCATATCGCCGATACTCGATCTCTGTCCGGCACACCAAGGAAGGCACCCGAAGAATGGCCTTCCGAATGGTTCTATATTGAGGACGTCGCGCTTCCTGACCCAGTTCTAAAGGGTCTTCCTGAATTTGCGAGTATTCCGCTGAAGAAACGCCACAGTTGGCGTCCCCGGAGTCTTGAAGAGGATGACAACGCAGAAGTTTGCCAGCTTATGAGCAAGATAAAGGCGCTCGCGCAGTCCGGACTCACAATAATCAGGGTAATGGCGACCTCCATAGTGCGAGGGGTTCAGCCGATACAATACAGTGGGCTGCCCATGTAGCACTATAATGGAGAGGATGACGCCTCCCGCAATGGCCGGAAGGGTCCGGATACCCCGCCGCTCTGGCCAAAATATTGGCCGAGCTGTTTAAAGGGGAGGAAGAGGAGTCTCTTCGCATTAAGCACAGAGATGGGTATTGTATGTATGATCCTCCCAGTTGGGTAAGCTTCGACCCCTCTATTCCACTCATTCCCCTTCCGGATTACTTTTGATAAATTTCAAGTCTGTTTGTTATGACAGCACTGGCGGAAGGTCACCGAAGGACTTCATAGTCCTGCCCCATAGCCGGAGATCCACAACTAGGAGCTAGATCCTGGGTTTGAAGAGGATCCAGATTTATTCGTGGTGCTTGAGGAGAGAGTGTTTTACCAGACAAGCTATGACGGCACAGAAGTGGCCATCACCGTCGACTACCCTGGCCTTCTTCCTACTTCACATGTAAATAATTAAGAAACACCTTCTCTAAAAGAGTGCTCTTATTCTGCCTCACCCACCGCACTATATCGTGCTTCACAGGGGAGACGTTCGGCGATTTCAAAGAGATCGGCTCCCGCGCTGGGCAAGCCTTCGAAGAGGAAGGCGGGTGAAGACACAGCCAGGCCTTCATCAAGGAGGTACATATAAACATGCTTTTCAGCAGTCGCATCCGACTGTGACTCATGTGTTTGTTTGGTTACAGGAAGAAGGTTCGCCGAACTGTGTCCGGGGACCCGATCGGTGGTGTTCCCGACAACCGGTATTTAGATCCAATCAGGGAGACTGGGCTGGTGCAGGAACAGTGCCAGACTGCCCTTTGGCCAAGGGTTCGGAAAATATGTCTGTCACCAACTCGGAGGTAGAGAGTTCCATGAACCATCGGCGCTGCAGGGCTGTCTTGCGAGACCCCAAGTTCTCGGAGGAGGCTTTTAATACCTTTAGCTCGGGCAACACGTACATCCGAGCTACTCGAGATGGGGTTAGAAGAGCCACGAAGCAATATCTGACAGATGTGTAGGTAAGTTTTCTTTGTCAAAAAAGGATAACCATATGCCCGTAGCCCCCGAGACTGAAAGCAGTTGGCACAACTGATTTAAGGATCATTGTACGACCAGGTCCTTACAGAGAAGAATTGCTTGCTAGCCCAGGACCTGGAGTAGTGCCGGGCACAGTTAAATGCTGCTACTGCCGAACTGGAAAACGTCAAGAAGTCATCTTCTGGTAGTGTTCCCCTCCACCGAGGAACAATAAATATATACCAACTGTGCTAATTCTACTGCTGATCGCATAATAGGGTCGTCTAATCAACTTGAAGAGAAGTTGAGGATCGCCCAAGAGCGAGAAAAAGAGGCGAAAAGGAAACACGCCACAGGCGAGCGTGTGCTGACCCGCGTTAGAGACGAGAAAAACAAGCTACAAGATTCCAACACTACGTTGCGTGAAGAATTGAAAGATGTTCGAGCCCAACTAGCCGATTCCGTGAAGGAGAGCAAGAAGCTGCGTGGCAGCATATTCAATATATGTCCGAACTATTCATAAAGTAGTTCAGAGATAAATGGGATTGATATAGTCATGTTGGCAGGTATATTGACAGGCCGTCCTGAAGAGGAGGTGTCTAGATCATCGAGTGATCTGCTGCAAAGACTGTCACAAGTGCACAAACATGCCCGGCTGGCCATGCGGAGCGTTGCCAAGGCCTTATGGCCCTCCGCCTCCCCTCCAGGAACTATGGAGGAGCTTGTAGAGTTGTTCAAGGGAGCGCGGCGGCGTATCCGACTATGGAAGATGTCGGCCTGCCGAGATGGGCGCGAGAGGCCTGGGCCATGGTGAAAACGCGATATACCAAGCTGGATCCAAATCACATTGCTTGGGTTGGACCGTTAGGGTCAAATGGGGAAGAAATTCCCGTTAGTTTAGTATATGACCAAGTAGAGGTGGCCACCAAATATTCCCAATAGGATTGTAAGTAAGACTGCCTGTTGGAAGGTGTAGAGGAGGAAGTGTTCGAGTCCAAGTGACCATGTACTTTCCTAATTATGTGGAACTCTAGCTGAATTGTATATCATTTGTCATGGAAGACCTTTTCGCTTCAGCCTCCGGACTCGAAGGTGCGGAGTGTTTTCGAATACCGTCACGGCTAAATAGGCCGGGGTATGCCTGGAAAACTAGTCGTAGGGGTCATAGTTGCTTGAACAGACAAGTTGTATTCGGCTAGCTATGTTATATTACATTGATATTGTAAGAAACATCTTCCAGAGAGAATAGTTCCGTTAAGGGTTCCTTTCCCTAGGTGTTCATGCATTTAATGTACATGTCCGAATTGTCACGCGAGCACCACAGTTTGTTTAACGTCTGGGGGTGCACAATGGAGTGAGTTTAGAAAACATCTTTAATTTACCAACCGAATATTCCCTTAAGAACACTAGCTTTCAGCTTCACCCAGTCTGAGGTACACATCCGGATGACCCGGCAGTAACAATCGCAGAGGTGCTCCCTTTATGCCCTAGCCGAACTAACGGGAACGTAGGGCATAAGCACAGGAGCCAGGAAACCTATCTTGGCAAAAACTTAAGTTATATCGATTCATATAGTGGCAAAGAAAAGGTACATATGGAAAAACTCATATGTGAGGAGCTTAATCCTCAAGGAATGACAAGAACCTCTGTCCAAGAAGCCCCCAGGTACAAGTGACGTACATATTTAGAGATGTATGTGTCAATGGTGTGCGGTCTAGCCGTAGCAAAGTGTTAAAGCGAGAAAGAAGAAAGTAATTGGAAAAGAGAGAAAAAATAATGGAAACTACAGGGGAGGAGGAGATGAACAAGGGGTTTGGCACTAGGCATAGAATCTTCGGAGTCTGGTCACGTTCCAGGGGTTCGGCTCGAGGCGATTGTCTGATGCATCGCGAAGGCGGTATGCTCCTCCGGTGAGAACTTCGTCAATTATGAAGGGACCCTCCCATTTGGGCTTGAGTTTGTCCTTTTTCTTCTCCGGCAGGCGCAGAACAAGTTCGCCAACGTTCTAAGTCTTGGCCCGTACTTCTCTACTTTGATATCTTCGAGCCTTCTGTTGGTAAAATGCTGAACAGGCTTTTGTGACATCGCATTCCTCCTCCAGGGCATCTAGGCTGTCCTGCCGATCAAGCTCGGTTGTCGGATTTCGGGATCCGGTAGACCCTTGAGGTTCGAACACTGGGGTGCGCGCGGAGATTCCGTCTCCTACCTACCTGCACTCCTCCGCCTTACTAGGATCTAAACTAAGGAAAGAACAACACAAGAGACACAGGGTTTATACTGGTTCAGGCCACCGTTGTGGTGTAATAGCCTACTCAAGTGTGTGGTGTGGTGGATTGCCTCTTGGGCTGATGATGATGAACAATACAAGGAAGAACAGCCTCGTGAGGGTCTGCTCTTGGCTGGGGCGATGAACTGCTGGGAGGAGCTCAGTCACCCCTCTCTCTCTCTCTCTACCTGATCTTCTCTATCTTTCCAACTCTCTGGCCAGCTCTTTTTCTCCAGCCTCCCTTTGCTCTGTGGGTGGCTGGTCCTATTTATAGAGGCCCTAGTCCTCTTCCCAAATATCAAGCGGGAAGGGAGCCAACAATGGCGGGCTAATTTGAAGGGGGATAGCTAGTATCAACAATCCTGAGAAAAGCAGTCTTCGCCTGCGCAAAGCTCTGGTGATGACGCCGTCTTGGGCTCCACGGTGACCTCCGTCTTGTAGTCCTCCTGGTCTTGTTCTCGTTGCACCGAAATGGCAACCTTTGCCTGATGCCTCGGTACCCCGCAGCTGCGCTTGCCCCCTTTGCACCAAAGAGGAAGAGAGGACGCTGCGCGGGCTGGCATCCGCCTGGCACCCCCGGTCGTCATGGCTTGCGTCACGGGCACCTTGTGAGGTACCCCGCCTTGATCTCTCCGCCTCCTCGTGAGCCAGCCTGACGAGGCCGCGCCTGAGGAAGCTCCGCGTCGTCCACCCCGCGAGGCTTGGCCCCTCGCGAGGGTCTTGGGTTTGTGTTGGTGAAGATGGGACGCGCTGGGCCCCCCTTTGAGCCACGCCGCAGGCCGCAGGCAGGCAAGTCTGGGGACCCCCGTTCCCAGAACGCCGACAGTAGCCCCCGGGCCCATGGCGCGCCCGGACTTGGCCGTGCTGGGAGGCGGAAGGGCAAGAACGAAGCGCCGCGGGCCCTAACAGCCGGCGGCCTTGGGCGCCGCGTGGTGGTTGATTGGACGTGGGCGGCACTGTTCCCCCACGCCCTCCTTATTTTGCGCCATGCTGGGCGGACCCGTAGTCGTACACAGCCGTTCCCCTACTTGGTTGCTCGAACGCCCTCTGTCCTTCCTCCTTTCGAACTCTGGTTTCTGTTTCCAATTCAATCTTGAACCTACCCTCCCCCTCCTTCCCATCACCATGGCTCCAACGAAGAAGGGAAGAGGGGAGAAAGCCGTGTCTCTGCCTTACCCGCCACTGTTGGCGGCCCCCGCCGAGGGCTTGGGCAAGGTCAGCTTGGCTCTGGCCACCATCTTCAATGAATGCGGGAGGATGACGGCTTGGCCTGCGTCCCACTTCTCCATCGGCAGGATAGCCGCCGAGGTCCCGTATTTTGCCGACGCCCTGTGGGCGGGTCTGGTTCCTCCCTTTTCTGATTTCTTCAATGCCGTGCTCTCCCATTATCAGATCCACATGATGCATCTGGGTCCTGAATCCATCGTTCTCCTTTCGGTCTTCGCCTTTGTTTGTGAGGCTATGATGGGCACCCTTCCTTCGGTTGCCTTGCTGCGCCACTTCTTCTCGCTGCACCTTGTTGACCCTACCCAACGCTGGGCGTGTGTGAGCTTCGTTGCCGCGCCTGAGACGGCGGCCTCTGGGATTGACTTCAACCTCCCTCCGCCCGTGGTTGGGTTCCGCGAACGGTGGCTGTATGTGGATGCCGGAGTGCCCAACCCCCTACTGTCGGAGCCAACTTCGCCTACTGTCCCCAATTCGGGCTGGGGCCAGGAGACGCTTGAGAGCCCCCAGCTCGTCTTCGTGTGGCACCGCTTCACGTTCTTGAGGTCGCTTGGCGCGACAGTGTCCAAGGTGGTGAAGGAGTTCCTGCTGCGCCACGTTGCTCCTCTCCAGCGCCACTCCCACCGGATCTGGGCCTTCAGCGGGCGCGATGATCGTATGAGGCTCCAGGAAGAGGACCTGACGCCTGAAGTGCTGAGGGCGGCGCTCTTGACCCTGACGGGGGACCCCAACCCTGGCAGTATCTAGCAGGGAGGGGCCTTGCTGTACCTCTGCCAGAGCGGGGGCGATTTGGTGAGGCAGATGCCTATCTTCGATGAGTGGGGGCAGCGCCCCGCCGGCCTTCAGGGGCCTCGCAAGAACCCAGTGGTGGTGGCCGCCCTTCCAGTCGGCCAAGGCGGCTCTTCCTCAAGTGGCGGAGCAGGGAGGCACGAGGCACCGGAGGCCGAGGGGGCTCCCGGCGGGGTGACAGCGCCGGGCGAGGCTCATGAGGAAGCAGTTATCGGGGCCCGTGCCGCCGAGGCTGAGGGTGACAAGCAGCTGCCTTCTACGCCTACGACCGAGGCCACCGAGGCTCCGGCAGCTTCTCTTAGCGAGGCGATTGGCGGCGCACGTCAGGCAGGCGCCCCTGACGCAGATCGTCTTGACGCTCCATCCCCGTCGCAGGTTGATCCCTGTGCCCGACTCTTAGGCCGCTTCCGCATGGACTTTCAGGCCCTCCGGAAGAGAAGGGAGGCCCTGGGCGACGATTACCATTGTCGCCTGCTGAAGCGTAGGAAGTACTTTGCCACTGATGAGTAAGCCTTCTCCTTTCCCAGCTCCCGATCCTTTTGTTGCTCTTACTGACTCTTGCTCTGTAGGCCCCTTCCAGCCGAGCTTGCGGAGAAAACTGAGGAGCCGTCCCTCTTGGCTTCGCCCCCTCCACAATCCTCATGCGTTCCAAAGTGGAGCCCTTGTGGTAAGGGCGAGTGACGAGGCGAACCGTCCCGAGGCGTATCGTGGCCCTGTGCACCTCGCGATCCTTCGCGGGCCTTCTCGTGGCATAGCCGACCTGCCGTGGGCTTCTCGTCTGGTCGTGGACTGCGATTGGCTGAGGCGCTTCCTACGCTCTTCACCTAGGGATGGGCTGGCCCCCGGCTGGGCTTCTGACGCGGCGTGTCCGGCCGTCGCGAGGGTGCCAGCCCCCAGCCCCCAGCCTGGAGGGGGAGTGCCAGCTCACTTCCCCCGGCGCTTGCTTGGGGAAGATGATGGTGTGGAGAACGTGCTCAAGCATGCTCGGGAGCGTCGCGCTCTCCGCCAAGGATTCCTTCGAAGGGCGACTGACGCGGTAAGCCTGCTTGGAGAGGAGCTTGCCGATGAAGAAGCGCGCCTTGAGGCCGAGGGCCTGCACCTAGCTGCAGAGAGGCGCGAGCTGGAGGGCGCCATCGCCCTTGCGCGCCGTCAGCGCGATCTCGACGATGCAGAGGCCAAGGCGTCGCTGGTGGCCTCTCAGGAGGCCCGATCTTGGGCCGCTGAGGAGGCTCGGGAAGCTGACCAGCGGCGAACGGCGGTGGAGGAGCAGGCTCGGGAGCTCCTGGCTTGGTGCCACTCACTGGAGGAGCAGGTGGAGCTGCGCGAGGCAGCTCTCGCATCGATGAAGGTGGCCTCCGGCGACTCAGCAGAGCTCTAGAAGCGTGAGGAGGCGCTGACGCTGGAGGCCGCCGAACGCACCCGTGAGTATGAGCATCTGGAAACAAGGGAGCGCTTGGTGACACAGGCGGAGGATGATGTTGCCGCACGGGAAGCCCGCGTCTTGGAGGAGGTCGGATGTCGAGTGGCGATGGTGCATTTGAACCTCGAGCACGAGTTCGACTAGAAGCTGGGGTTGATCCGGGCCGAAGATGAAGGCAGGACTGCTCCCTTGAGGGCCAAGCTGGAGGAGGCGACGCGGCGGGCCGACACTTTCCGGGCCGCTCTTGAGGTGGCGCTAGGTGAGTTAACCGCTTCCTAGACCGAGGTGCTCCTTCTCCGCCAGCGGGTGGAGGAGGCTGATGTCGTCGCGGGCCAGAACGCGGACGAGATCCGTCAGCGGCGGGTCCTGGAGCATGAGCACGGACCCATGCTTGCCACGCTCCGGGAGAGAGCCAACGCAGCCTTGGGCAACATCTGTGAGGCGGCTGTTGGCGAGCCGCACGCAGTCAACTATGCTGGCAATCTTCAGTTCTTCACTGATGTGGTGACGCAGCTGGAGGCGCGGCCGGTTAGGGCTGACAGGTTGGTGGAGGAGAGGAGCCGTGGCCTGCTTGGGCGCGCCTTTTTTCGCGTCTTCAGCCACCTCCAGAACATGGATCCCCACTTTGATTCTGACGCCGCCATCGCCCCAGTCCCCCAGGCCGTTCGAGGCAACCTGGCGCACTGGGTGGAGGACAATGTGGACGCTCTCATGAGGGCCTTCGCTTCAGACAATGACGACGCGACCATGGTGGCCGACGAGGGCTGCATGGTGAACGGCCCTGACGCCGCTGGCGGCGACGCGGACAGCGATGGCGAGTTCAGCGACGCCAGCAACGGCTCGGGTGGTGCTCTTGAGAACGCATTTGGGGATTCATCCGACTGATTGCGCATCGCTCATACTTCCTTACCCTGCATGAATAGAACTCAGGTTTTGGCCTGATTGCAGTGAGATCATTTTGGAGGGGGAGCCCCTTATGTAAAACTTGTGTTAATCGTATTGGTAGACGCTACATTGCCCATGCGCCCACGCCAAGTGGTTGGCCCGTGCAACGCGCTGGTCGCTAGTTTACCTTTGTCCCGTGCTGGCCCTGAGGCAGCCCGCAGGGGGTTGTGGTGTTTCGAGTGTTCCCTGATTGGGTTCGTAGGATCTGCAGTAAAACATCCTCCTGAGAGGTCACGTCGGCGGCAGTCTGGGCTGCGCGCAAGCTAGGCCTGACCCGGCTCGCGAGGGGCTCGCGAGGGGAGGAAGCTGAGGCGATGCGGTAACCAAAACGCGAGAAATTGCTCGAACGAGACTAAGCACCCCTTCCCCGAACACACGCAAATCTCAAATTCGAATCCAACTTGAATTCAGCGGGGGGAAAATGGCAACCAAAGGGAAAAGTGAGGAAAGCAAACAAAAGGCCGCGTCCGGCACCTAGTCTAGTCTTGGACGTCTTCTCACCAGCGCGGAGCTAAGTGTTGCCACTGGGCGTGGGAGGGAGCCCCAGGGCCTGAGGCCGGCACCCCTGAGACTCCGAGGCGTGTACAACCCCACTCATTATTACGTGAGAGTGTCATGGGGCGGCGAGCTTCACAGGCATTGGGCCTTCTTCACAGGTACTGGCCTTGCTTCATATCGCCAGATGAGGGCCCCGCCTTGCGCCACACTCTAGTGCCATCGACGATGACCGGAAACCAGGACGCCACCGATGGGGTAGAGCGGTCGCCAGCGGTTCCCCCAACGACCATGGGTCCTCCGCCGAGGGCAGGCCCTGAGACACCTCCCCAGCGGAGGGCCTACCTCCTGAGAGCACCTTGCTCCGAACGCAGCGGTGGTGATGTCGGATCGCGGCCCCTCTCCTGCAGCCCCCTACGCCCTCCTCCCGAGGGGCAGGAGACTGTGGGAGCGGGGCAGCTGCTCGCTGTGGCGACCTGCACCTCCTGCGATCCATGGTTAGTGTATGCCTGCTCATGAAAAATTAGCGGTACCCGATAATCGTTGGCGCTATCGTGGCCAGTGGGGCCGTCCCGGGGCTCTCAGAAAGGCTCAGCTTCTGGCGCCTCGTCCCCCCAGCTTGGGCTGAGGAGCGAGCCTTGTCCGCTCTCGTGTGGGTGTCCTCGGTCCACCATGAGGGGCACGTATTCCTCCGGCGCCGTCATCCCGAATGCCATGCCGTAATGCCCCGCATGACACGCGGTCCTGCCTGACGCACCCACCGTGGGGTGGTAGCGCGGCTGTCCATTGGGGTTGCGGGTCGCGTCGAGTCCTTCTTCTTCGCGGACAGGGAGCGGGGGCAGCGTCGCCGCCGGTCCGGCGCTGACAGCTTCGCTGGCGTTGGAGTAGCCTTGGAGCCCGCGGGCGCACAGAGCCCCCGCGCGGGCCGCCCTGGGCCTGAGATGGGAGCTGGGTGGAGAAGGGGTGAGCCCCCGAGGCGGCGAAGCCCAGGAGCTCTGCCACTCGCTCCAGCAGCACGTCGTGGCCGCCTTCCAGCAGCCTGCACTGCAGCAACTCTCGGGCCACTGTGAGCGCGGCCCTCGAGTTCGCCTACTCCCTGCGGGTGTAGAGTGTCGTGGTCGCGGCGTGATTGGAGGCCCTTGCTGCCGACCGCGCCTGCCGTGGTGTGAGAGCTATCGGAGCCTGTCCGCGTCGCCCGCGGCCTGCAGCGCCCTGTGGACCGCGAGCTGCCTGGGGCACGGGGTCGCCCGAGGCAAGCGGCTCTGCGCGGGCGGGCCACGCCGCCCACGGATCTGGGTTGCCTGCCTAGTCGCCGGACATGGTGATGACGACGCGACGGGGCGCAAAGCGGTAGAAGGTGGATTCCGGCGCACCCCTACCTGGTGCGCCAAATGTCGGATTTCGGGTTCCGACAGACCCTTGAGGTTCGAACACTGCGGTGCGCGCGGAGATTTTGCCTCCTACCTACCTGCACTCCTCCGCATTACTAGGATCTAAACTAAGGAAAGAACAACACAGGAGACACAGGGTTTATACTGGTTCGGGCCACCGTTGTGGTGTAATACCATACTCTAGTGTGTGGTGTGGTGGATTGCCTCTTGGGCTGATGATGATGAACAATACAAGGAAGAACAGCCTCGCGAGGGTCTGCTCTTGGCTGGGGCGATGAACTGCTGGGAGGAGCTCAGTCACCCCTCTCTCTCTCTCTCTACCTGATCTTCTCTATCTTTCCAACTCTCTGGCCAGCTCTTTTTCTCCAGCCTCCCTTTGCTCTGTGGGTGGCTGGTCCTATTTATAGAGGCCCTAGTCCTCTTCCCAAATATCAAGCGGGAAGGGAGCCAACAATGGCGGGCTAATTTGAAGGGGGACAGCTAGTATCAACTATCCTGACAAAAGCAGTCTTCGCCTGCGCAAAGCTCTGGTGATGACGCCGTCTTGGGCTCCACGGTGACCTCCGTCTCGTAGTCCTCCTGGTCTTGGTCTCGTTGCACCTAAATGGCATCCTTTGCCTGATGCTTCGGTACCCTACGTCTGCGCTTGCCCCCTTTGCACCAAAGAGGAAGGGAGGACGCTGCGCGGGCTGGCACCCGCCTGGCGCCCCCGGTCGTCATGGCTTGCGTCACGGGCACCTCGTGAGGTACCCCGCCTTGATCTCTCCGCCTCCTTGTGAGCCAGCCTGATGAGGCCGCGCCTGAGGAAGCTCCGCGTCATCCGCCCCGCGAGGCTTGGCCCCACGCGAGGGTCTTGGGTTTGTGTTGGTGAAGATGGACCGCGCTGGGCCCCCCTTTGAGCCACACCGCAGGACGCAGGCAGGCAAGTCTGGGGACCCCCGTTCCCAGAACGCCGACATCGGCTTCTCTCTCTTCGTACATACACACTCGAGGTGGGTCGTTAATAATATCACAGGGCAATACGACCTCTGCGCCATACACCATGAAGAAAGTTGTGTATCCGGTAGTACGGTTACGCGTGGTCCGCAGCCCCCAGAGTACAGAGTCGAGCTCCTCAACCCAGTGCTTGTCTGATTCTTTCAAAGACCGCACTAGTCTGGGTTTAATGCCACTCATAATAAGACCATTGGCCCTTTCGACTTCACCGTTGGTTTGTGGGTGGTAGACGGAGACGTAATCGAGTTTAATACCCAGATTAGTACACTAGGTTTTTACCTCGTCGGCTGTGAAAATAGAGCCGTTGTCGGTGATGATGCTGTGTGGGACACCATAACGGTGCACAACACCGGATATGAAGTCTATCACCGGGCCGGACTCAGCCGTTTTGACCGCTTTAGCCTCTATCCACTTAGTGAATTTGTCCACCATAACCACTAGATATTTTTTTCTTATGGCTTCCCCATTTAAGGGGTCCAACCATATCCAGTCCCCAGACTGCGAAAGGCCAAGTGATGGGGATAGTCTGTAAGGCAGTTGGGGGCATGTGGCTTTGGTTGGCAAAGAGTTGACATCCGACGCAGCATTGGATGAGGTCCTGTGCGTCTGCTCGGGCTGTCGGTCAATAAAACCCAGTACGGAAGGCCTTGCTAACAAGAACCCGATCTGCAGCGTGGTGTCCACCAAGACCGGCGTGAATTTCCTATAGAAGCTGTCGCCCCTCTTCTTCAGATATACATCTTTGAAGTACTCTGGTGGTACTTTTCTTGTAGAGCTCTCCATCGTGAACCTTATAGGCCTTCGAGCGCCGGACAATGCAGCGAGCCTCATTCTGGTCTTCAGGGAGCTCCTTCCTATTAATGTAGGCCAAGAAAGGTTCAGTCAATGGAGCAATTACTGCCATAATGAAATGGGCCGATGGTGTTACTTCGGTGGCTGAGCCCCCGATACTATCAGTATGTTCGGGATTTGGAGTTGTATTCGGATCTGGACTATTGTTGTTGCCCTCCCCTTGCCACACCACAGATGGCTTGAAAAGCCTTTCCAGGAAGATGGTGGGTGGGATGGGGACGCTCTTAACACCGATGCGAGCAAGGATGTCCGTCGCTTGGTTACTTTCTCGAGCGACGTGATGAAATGCAAGCCCCTCAAAGCGAGCTGACATTTTTCATACGGGATTACAATATGCTGCCATCTTTGGATCTTTGGTGTGAAAGTCGCCGTTTATTTGAGATATGGAGAGGTTCGAGTCCTTGTGCACCTCCAGGCGTTCTATGCCCATGCATACGACCATCCGAAGACCATGCAGTAGGGCCTCGTATTCGGCCGCGTTGTTAGAGTCTGTGTATAATATCTGGAGTACATACTGGATGATGTCTCCAGTGGGGGATGTTAACACGACTCCCGCTCCCAGCCCTGCCAACATTTTGGAGCCGTCAAAATACATAACACAATTGGAATATGTGTCGTACTCTTTAGGGAGTTCGGCCTCTGTCCATTCGGCGATGAAGTCGGCTAGTACTTGGGATTTGATGGCTCGTTGTGGGTTGTATGTTATGTCGAATGGAAGTAGCTCTATGGCCCATTTGGCGATCCATCCCATGGCATCGCGGTTGTTTATTATGTAATTGAGTGGGACCTCAGAAGCCACCATGATTGAACACTCCTGGAAGTAGTGTCGCAGCTTGCGGGATGCCATGAAGACCGCGTACGCTATATTTTGGTTGTGGGGTACCGGGATTTGCACGGTGTGAGGACAGTTGATACGTAGTATACTGGTTTTTGGAGCGGAAATTTGTGTCCGTCCTGTTCTCGTTCGACGACGAGCACGGCTCTCACCACCTGATGTGTTGCCGATATGTATAACAACATGGGCTCGCCAGTGTTTGGTGCGGCCAGGATTGGGTTGCTTGCTAGGAGGGCCTTTATTTCCTCCAGTCCGACAGTCGCCGCGTCTGTCCATTCAAAGTTATCAGTGTGCCGTAAGAGGCGATAGAGTGGTAGTGCCTTTTCTCCTAATTTGGAGATAAAGCGGCTTAGCGCCGCTACGCATCCAGCTAGCTTTTGGACCTGTTTGAGGTCTTTTGGTGTAGCCAACTGTGACAGAGCTCGGATTTTAGCTGGTTGCTTCGATTCCTCTATTGGAAACGATGAAGCCCAGGAGTTTTCTAGCGGGGACGCCGAAGACACACTTTTCTGGGTCGAGCTTAATGTCATACGCCCATAGGTTGTCGAATGTAAGACATAAGTCGTCTATTAGTGTTTCGACGTGCCTAGTTTTGATGATGACGTCATCGACATAAGCTTCTACCGTTTTGCCGGTCTGTTTCTCCAGGCATGTTTGAATCTTGCATTGGTATGTGGCGCCGGCGTTCTTGAGCCCAAAGGGCATGGTGTTGAAGCAGAATGGCCCATATAGGGTGATAAATGCTGTTGCGGCTTGATCGGACTCCTTCATTTTGATTTTATTGTATCCGGAATATGCATCAAGGAAACACAGTGAGTTGCGTCATGCGGTGGCGTCGATTATTTGATCAATGCAGGGGAGGGGGAAGGGATCCTTAGGGCAAGCCTTGTTGAGGCCTTTGAAATCGACACACAGGCGCCAGGATTTGTCCTTCTTTGGTATCATCACCAGGTTTGCCAGCCAGTCCGGATGTTTGATTTCTCTAATGAATCCGGCCTCGATGAATTTGGCCAGCTCCTCCCCCAAGGCTTGTCGCTTGGGTTCGGAAAAGCGCCACAGTGTTTGCTTAACCGGTTTAAATCCCTTTAATATATTGAGGCTATGTTCGGCCAACTCCCGTGGGATCCCTAGCATATCTGAAGGGTGCCAGGCGAATATGTCCTAGTTTTGCGCAGGAAATCTCGTAGCGTGGTGTCAACTGTTGGGTTCAGTTGAGCTCTGATAGATGCTGTCTTCTTGGGGTCCGTTGGGTGGACCTGGAATTTGACTATTTCTTCTGCTGGTTTGAAGGATGTGGATTTAGGGCGTTTGTTGAGGATCACGTCGTCCCTGTCCACCATGGAGCGTAGTGCAGTTAATTCTTCGGCCATGAGGGCTTTAGATAGAGCCTCTAGGGCCAGGGATGCAGTTTTGTTTTCAGCGCGGAGTGCTATCTCCGGATCACTGACGAGAGTGATTATACCGTTTGGTCCGGGCATTTTGAGCTTCATATACCCGTAATGGGGTATGGCCTTAAAGCTTATAAAAGCATCCCGCCCCAACAGGGCATGATATCCACTGCTGAAAGGGGCCACTTGGAAAGTTATTTCTTCGGACCCATAGTTCTCCGATGTGCTGAATACTACGTCAAGTGTGATTTTCCCGCGCACCGCGCCTCCCGACTGGGCATATTTCCTCGGAAGGTTGTGTTACTTTGCTTGATGCGGCTCCTGTCTATTTCCATTTTATGGAGTGTGTCCTCATAAATGAGGTTTAGTCCACTGCCGCTGTCCATGAGGACCATGGTAAGTTGAAACCCATCCATGATGGGACTGAGGACTAACGCGGCTGGCACTCTTACTATTCTGTACTTTGGTTCGTCACCGGCGTTGAATGTTATAGCTGCGTCGTTCCAGGAGTTTATTTCAGCAATTTGGCAGAGTTTTACGCTTGTTGTTTGAAGCGAATGTCTCAAAGACCGTCAATACTCTTGAGTTATCATCCTCTGGGGGATGTTGTTCTGGGTCGTCATTTATAAGGATGTCCTCGTCGCTCTTGGCTACCTGTCGTAGTATCCAACATGCTCTAAGGCTGTGGGTTCCCACGGTATCTGGTGTTGTATGTATTTTGCATGGGCCATCAAGCCACCCCATCAGAACGGTGTTGTGCCGCATAGCGGTTTTGTGTTTCTTGACTGTTGGACTGGGCGTGCCATGAGGGTGCACCCTTTTCGCCTGTAGGGAGAGATGAGTTGGGACTGACGGTTCCCAGCGAGCTGCCTGAGTTTTCTAGGCGCTCTCCATCGTGCTGTACTTTTGTACGATGGTTGCTAAGTCAACGAATTTCAGTACGCGGCGGCGATTGATGGCGTTGAGGATTCCTTCATCCGCGCAATTGTTGTAGAACGCTGATATTGCGTCGTCGTCACGGCAATCTTTTACCTTGTCTTTGATAAGGAGGAATCTGGCCCAGAAGTGGTGGACTGTTTCCTGAGGCTGTTGTGTTATGCTCATGAGAGCGCCTATGTCCGGGTGAGTGGGTGTAATTAAATCCGAACCCCGACCTAACCGATTATCCAGAGTCTGACGACCTTCTGGGCTTAACAGTCCGGGTTATGGAATATCTTCAGATAGTTTAGGACCGCGTCTGGTGCTATGTTTGAAGGGCTGGTCCCATCCTTCCGTGGGTGAGTATCCAGCTCTTCCTAATCGGCGATCCGAACATAGTCCGCCTTCGTTATAGAAGAAGACTCGCCGTCCTGCTCCACGACTACCGCAATCTGGTGGGTGACCGGTAGGGTCTCGATTTCTCCTTGATCGGTTTTAGGACCGATCTGATCGTAGTCTGTGGCTATTCCCAAAGTGGCGATGCGATCTAGGAGTTCATTCAAAGACGAAAACTCTATCGGATCCATTTGCTTGGAGTGCTCGGAGTTGATGCGAAGGGGGTTTTCGATGGCCCGAGAGGTCATCATCGGCTCCACGGCCGAACGGGCGATCATACTAAAGCCGCCCAGCCGGAGGGTTTGGCCTGGGGCCAGAGCTCCCCCGGAGGTGATGTTGTCTTTAAGGACAAGGCGAGCCATCGGGCCTTTCGTCGAGGGCACATTGGAACTCTCAATGAAAGCACCAATGTCGGTGTCAAAACCGGCGGATCTCGGGTAGGGGGTCCCGAACTGTGCGTCTAGGATCAATGGTAACAGGAGACGGGGGACACGATATTTACCCAGGCTCGGACCCTCTCTATGGAGGTAATACCCTACTTCCTGCTTGATTGATCTTGATGAATATGAGTATTACAAGAGTTGATCTACCACGAGATCGTGATGGCTAAACCCTAGAAGTCTAGCCTGTATGACTATGGTAATGAGTATATCCTTTCCGGACTAACCCCTCCGGTTTATATAGACACCGGGGGGGGGGAATCTAGGGTTACATAGAGTCAGTTACACAAGAAGGAATCTTCATAGTCAGTCGCCAAGCTTTCCTTCCACGCCAGGGAGAGTCCAATCCGGACACAGGTACACTCTTCGGCCTTCATGTCTTCATAGCCCATCAGTCCGACCCATGGATAACGGGCCGGACGCCCGAGGACCCCTTAGTCCAGGACTCCCTCAATGCTCAAGAGGTCCACCTTGGCATGCAAGCAGCTTCCTAAAGGCAGTAAAGGAAGGCGGCCTTGCTGGAACAAGGCTGTAAGAGCTGAAAATCATGAGCTGCAGCACCAAGCCAACTTGAATGCATGACTTATCTTAGCGAGCCTGGACCTATTCCTTGCACAGTGCCCGATTTATGCGTCAACGATGGTGGTACTGCTAGGTTAGATCCGCGCCAGCTTCCCCTTTTCACATTCTTCTAAGTGCTCTGCGTCCTCAGGTCCCGACCCTCGAGCGAGGCTCAGCCGCCGGTGGTATACTAGGTCACGATGCTGTGGTCAAGGCCAGGGGGTGAGGGCTGGAGAGTCAGTAAGGGCTCTTGAGGCGTGATGCTCAGGAGCTCTCCCTTTAAGGCTCCAGCGAAGTGCATGAAAAGGAGCAGCTGACAGGGCTACCCGTAGCTAAGCTCCAGAGATTACTGCGGGTTAGTCCGAGAGGGTGATATAGCTCGTAATGGCATTTGTTGTCCTACCACTGATCTTTCCACAAGAAGATGAAGGCACTGAGGTTCTAGTGAGCTGACGTCCGTGGGTCGTGTCATGAGCCAGAGCTTGACTACTCAGATTTGTCAGCGCTGCATGGACGGACCCGAGAACAAACGACTTGCCAGCATGTGTAGTCATCATTGCGGGATGAGCAGGAGGCCGGTCAGCAACGCGGGTGGCCGCGAAGGGCAACATGCAAGCAGGTGGTGATCATAAGATAACTTATGCAAGTAGGCGAGCTAGTTTGAGTAGATGCAAGAACGATACATGCCACGGGGATGGACCCATGCGGCCTGGGGATGATGCAGCCTGAGGGGCGCCCCCAACAGAGTAAGCTGAAGATGCAAAAGGATGCATATCACCGGGACATGCCCATGCGACCTGGAGATGATGTAGCCCAAGGGGTGCCCCCAGCTGAATAGACCAGAAAATGTCACCTCGCACGGTCGTTGAAGATGTGTTGGAGCAACAATCGTCCGATGGCTGGTTCCCAGGGGACCTTGGAGGTTCCAACTCCTCCTCCCCTAGGATGGTCTGGCGCCTGGCCTCGCGAACCTCTAGGGCACCCTGCGTGAGCCAGTTGAAGGTGACAGCTGCATTCGGCAGGCCGAATGGCATGCAAACGTAGCTGTTTGGGGGGACTCCACACCGACCAACGCTCGATGGCCAGAAGCATCCCTGAGATGCGGCCCTGTTGAGCCCAGGTATGTCGACGCATGCACGCAGCTCATCGTCCGCGCCAAGGCAGGCGGTGGTCGCCACAGATGGCTCTTGCCTGTTGAAGCTCCTTGGTGGTCTTGGTGATGAACTCCTAAGCACCAGGCACCTCATGCCTTATGCCCTAATGAGGGAAGCGTGCGGTGAAGCATTCCTCCATGTGGTGGTTGAGCACCTCCCTTGTGACGTTGGCTAACTCTGAGGCCCTCCAGAAGAGAGCCCCCGAGCCCAGCCTGAGGAGGGCGCTGGGCATGCCTTCCTATGCGAGGGAGGGAGGTTCCCCATCTACGGGCACAGGTCCTGAGGTGGTGCTACAGGAGATGCCGCTCTCCTGAAGCCCTCGATGGAGCAGAAGCTTCTTCTTCATGGGGATGGCCTCAGGAGGGTAGATGACGCCTTCGTTATCTGGGTCTTCGGCCGCTGTAGCTTGGTAAGCACACTCGAGGGAGCACACCGCATCCTTCTCCTCGCAGGCGACCGTGATGACGCTGCAGCTCTCGGGCATCTTGAGGACGTTGTAGCCGTGATGGGTCACTGCCATAAACTTGGATAGGGTTGGGTACACAAGGATGGAGTTGTACGGCAGGCGGATGTGGGCGACGTCGAAGTCGATGAGCTCGGTGCGGTAGTTATCACGCCTGCTGAAAGTGATAGGAAGGCGGACCTGCCCGATCATGGTGGTGGAGCCGTCGGTCACTCCTGAGAAGTGCATGGTAGGCTGCAGCTGGTCGTATGGCCCTAGAGGTGGTCGAATGTTTCGACGGACAAGACATTGAGCCCCATGCCACCGTCAATGAAGGTCTTGGTGACTTGGACATTGCTGATGATGGGTGAGCAGAGCATCGGGAGGATGCCGACAGTTGCCGCACACTTGAGTTGGTCGGAGGAGCTGAAGGTAGCGGTGCACTTGGACTACCTGAGCGGGCGCATGTCCCTGAGCCTGGGGAGGGCCGCATTCACCTCGCGAGCAAACTGGTTGAAGATACGGTAAGAGGCTAGGGCTTGAGCGCCACCCAAGTTGCAAGCGATGGCGCGAGGCTCCTAGAAGCCCCCAGACCCCTCGTCCTGATGATGGTCATCATTCCTTCTTGGTGGTGGTGGTAGCGGCGGGAGGCCTGCGTTGCCCCGAGGGCAGTCCTCATGAGGCTGGTCTCTCCAGGCGCCCTCGCGAGGCTGGTCCTGCCAGCGGTCCTCACGAGGCCGGTCGCGCCACTACTGGCGAGGGCGATGGTCGTCCCAGCATCCTCCACTTCATCCTCCTCCTCGGCCATAGCCTCGGTCTTTGTGCTCGGGTCGTCGGCCGAAGTGCCCATCGTGGATGGCCCTGAGATATTGACAATTGTTGGTGTTGTGGCTGTGCATGTTGTGGAAGGCGCAAAACGGGCGGTTAGCCTTGTATGACTCGGGATGGTCACAGCCGCGCATCATCTCGGGCGGTTGGCCTTGCACTTCACGTCCTTGGTCTTGGTCTTCTTGTCTTCTAGGTCGGCTGCTAGAAGCTCTAGGAGGGAGAGGTGTCCCTCCTCAGCCCTTGCGCACTTGGTCTCCATGTTGAACATTTCTAGAGCTATGCACAAGTCTTCGTTTATGGTGAGCTCCTCCTTCATCTTGACATCGCAGACGTCATCGGAGAATGCTGAGATGATGGCCTCGTCTGTCACCTTGGGAATCTTGAGGCGAACATTGTTGAAACGCTGGATTTACTTTTGTAAGGTCTCCCCTGGCTACTGCTTGATGCGCCACAGGTCACCAGCGGCAGGTGGGCGGTCGCGGGTGCCTTGGAAGTTGGCGATGAAGCGCTCGCGCATCTCGCCCGAGGAGGAGATCGATCAAGCAGGCAGGTTCAGGAGACACGAGCACGCGCCGTCCTTGAGAGCCATGGAGAACCAGTTCGCCATGACCTTCTCGTCACCGTTGGCCGCCTCAATGCTCATCTCATGGTCGGCGGTGCCATCATAGCATGGATCCAGGTCGGGCTTGAACTTGTCAGGCCAGACAATGCTGCGCGGCTCGGGGGTGAATGCGTGGCAGCCCACCATGGTCAATGGAACCCGCCGTGGAGGCAGAGCCCGATCTTGGTACCCAAGCACAACCGCCGGAGGCGTCGCGCGATCCTGACGTGGTTGTGCAGGGAGCGCAGGAGCGTCTTCTTGCAGCCGAGGGATCTCTTGGCAGCTTCTCTCTTCGTGTGCGGGCGCCCTGCGCGGCATGTCACGCCGCTGGGCCACGCGTCTCGGGGCAAGGGCAGCATCTTGATGTGTAGGTGGTGGAGGCGCTCCATGGGCTACATTGCCCGCAGCTGGAGGTGGGCGAGGCCGCGAGAGAGACGGTGCGGGAGAGCCCCCGGCGGACCTAACAAGCTCGGCAATGTGGTCCGGCCAGTCTTCGTAGAGGTCGTCGACCGGGCGGTAACGCAGGAGCTCGCGTGCCATGAGCAGCATGGCCTACACTTCTGTGGGTGCACGACGAGTGTGGGACGACGAGCCGGCCAGAGTCAGTGACGGGGTAGCGGTGCGTCTATCCCGCTGCATAGAGGGGTGCAGCCACGAAGCCTGTTTCTTGTTTCCCTCCGGGCCGGTGGCTGCGTTGGCAGTAGGTGATGGAGAATGGTGGGGAGGTCCGCCAATGGGCTCCATCTGAGCGACATAGGCGGCAAGGGCGGCCCGGCGCTCAGCACGGGCTCAGCGAGCATCGGCCATGGATGCGGTGGAGTAGTGGTACGTCGATCGTCGGAAGAAAGGCTTCAGCGCACCCCTACCTAGCGCACCAAATGTCGGATTGCAGGTTCCGGCTAAACCTTGATGTTCGAACTCTGGGGTGAACATGAAGAACACTCTCTCCCTAGCTTGCTCACTCAATGATCTCACGTCCGAGCTCGACGAACCCAAGGAACAAGAGACACAAGGGTTTATACTTGTTCATGCCACCTTGCGGTGCAATACCCTACTCCAGTGTGGTGTTGGTGGATTGCCTCACGGGCTAAGGATGAACTAGTACAATGGGTGAACAGCCTCAGGAGAAGAGGTGTTCTTGAGCATGGCTCGCTGGTGGATGTGAGGGTGGAATGGATCCGATGAGTCCCTCTCTCCCTACGATGGTGGCTAGTCCTATTTATAGAGGCCCTGGTCCTGTTCCCAAATGTTAGGTGCGAAGGGATCCCACAACGACCAAGTTTGAAGGGAGACAACTAGTACAAGCCATCCTGACAAAAGGTGGTCTTCGCCTTGCAAAGGCTCTGGTGGTGACGGCACTTTGGGCTCCGTGGTGACCTCCGTCGTGCCGTCTTGTTGGTCTTGGTCTTGTTGCACCAATATGGAAACCTTTGCCTGGCGCCTTGGGACTCCTCGCTTGCTCCTGCCTCTTTAGCACGAAAGAGGAAACTAGTACACAGCACCCGCTAGCGCCCGCCTCGCCTTGGTCATCATGGCTCACGTCACATGAACCTCACGAGGTGCCCCTTGCATAGAGATCTCCGCTCCT
The DNA here is from genome assembly GCF_003073215.2 of Triticum urartu. Classification (NCBI taxonomy): domain Eukaryota; kingdom Viridiplantae; phylum Streptophyta; class Magnoliopsida; order Poales; family Poaceae; genus Triticum; species Triticum urartu. The sequence goes on along the minus strand of NC_053025.1, from coordinate 333,260,620 downwards.
TGGGAGCCATCCTAGTGAGGCTGCTCCCGGGGAGGTCTTGGTGTCGTCTGCCTCATGAGGCTTGGCCCCTTAGGAGGGTCTTGAGTGGTTGCTGCTGAAGATGGGCCATATCAGGGCGTTGGTAGAGCCATGCACAGGCCCACAGGCAGGCAAGTTTGGGCACCCCCGGTCCTAGAACGCCGATAGCGCTAGGCTTGCCTGGCGCGCCCAGGTGGGTTGTGCCCACGTGGGACACCTTCCGTACTCTGTTTTTCTACCATATACTTGTTGTCGGTGTCAAAACCGATGCATCTCGGGTAGGGGGTCCCGAACTATGCGTCTAAGGCGGATGGTAACAAGAGGCAGGGGGCATGATGTTTACCCAGGTTCGGGCCCTCTTGATGGAGGTAATACCCTACGTCCTGCTTGATTGTTCTTGATGACGTGAGTATTACAAGAGTTGATCTACCACGAGATAAAAGAGGCTAACCCTAGAAGCTAGCCTATGGTATGATTGTGTGTTGTCCTACGGACCTAAACCCTCCGGTTTATATAGACACCGGAGGGGGCTAGGGTTACACAAGGTCGGTTACAAAGGAGGAGATATACATATCCGTATTGCCTAGCTTGCCTTCCACGCCAAGTAGAGTCCCATCCGGACACGAGACGAAGTCTTCAATCTTTATCTTCATAGTCGGACAGTCCGGCCAAAGCATATAGTCTGGCTGTCCGGAGACCCCCTAATGCAAGATTCCCTCACTAGCCCCTGAACCAGGCTTCAATGACGATGAGTCCGGCGCACAGTATTGTCTTCGGCATTGCAAGGCGGGTTCTTCTCCAAATCTTGAATATCTGTAGTGTCCGGCTCCCATAAATGTTGGACTTCTTGGCTTCTGTGCCCAATAAGGGCCATCTTCCATGCATCGAGCAAATGCGAGGAGCCAGGGCGTTTTTACATTCAGCCCCCTAGCCAGGTAAATAAATGGTCTATTAAAGGGATGGGGATTCTTAGATCCAATCCATACCATCCTCCCACGGCGAGAATCCATCGGAGCGTGCTCGGAAAAAATCCATTCCAACATGGCCGAACACCGCAACTCCTCCTCCCGCCCCCGTAGCCCTAAGCCCGATGATTGGGAGAGGTGTTGCATCCCGCACAGTCAATTAGTAGAGCTGCAGACTCAGGGATTTCTCCCTCCAGCGTATATGGTCCCCGTCTGAGCCGGGCTCGCCACTTTTAATGGCGGGGAGCAAGCGGAGAGCTTCCCCAGCCCCTCTAAGGGGGAGCGGGTATGCCTCGCCCCTTACTTACTAAGGGGACTCGCATTTCCAATCCATCCATTCCTCCGCGGGCTCCTGGAGTTCTACGGCCTCCAACTGCATAATTTCACCCCAGCTTCCATACTACACATCGCTGGTTACGTTTCCCTTTATGAGCTATTTCTGGGCTGCGAGGCTCATTTCGAGCTGTGGAAGAGGTTATTTTGCCTTGTGCCCCGCACATAGAAGGGGTCATTTTATCAGGTGGGCGGAGCCGAAATATGGCGCATCGCCGAGACCAAATACCTATCTGGCACTCCGAAGAAGACGTCCGAAGACTGGCCTTCGGAGTGGTTTTATATGGAGGACGTTCCCCTTCCAGACCCTGTTCGGCAGGGTCTTCCTGAGTTCAACAATGCTCCTCTGAAGAAACGCCAAAGTTGGCGCCCATGGTGTGACGCCCCAAGACTGATGCTCGAGAAGACTTCCATAGGTTCCGGGTTTCTCCGTGTGTTTCATTTTTTCTTGATCCTTTTATTTTTTGCATTGCATCATGTCATCATGTCATAAATCTTTCGCATCTCAACTAAATAATTTGTGTGGATCTTCGATCCATTTAAATCGAGGGAAGAGTGACTTGTCTTTATAACATTATCCTCCTAATATTTAGGGAGCTATTATAAATATTCCATTAATTTGGAATCATCATAACACACTTGCCAAGTAATTCCATGTATTTTTCTACTTCATGTTTGGTCCTCAAACTTTGCCCATAATTTTCTTTCATCGCTTTCCCAATGTCCACAAAATTCCCAAACATTTTTGGACACTTCTCAAACCCGTCCTAGTTGAAACCATTTGAATTAAATTCAAAGGAATTTGAATTTAATCTTTCTTTCATTCCCACTCCTATTTTTCTTGGCTCAAGCTCCTTTTTATGAGTCTATGAAAATTGGCGTCCTGCTCAAATTCTTCTCCTATTTCTCTCTACATTTCTTAACTCTCTGTTTTTTTGTTAAACAAGGAAAATAGTCTAGGGGGAGAGAGAGAGGCGGCCTGCTCCGCTCGCCACTTGGGATCTCCCCCCAGGCCGGCCCAACCATCTCCCGTTCCCTCAGCCCACCAAATCCCTAAACCTAACCTAGAACCCGATTCCTCCCTCGACACCTCTCCCCTTCCTTCGTTCCCTTCCGTCCTGCGCCGCAACAGGAGTCCCCCTCCTCGATCTCCCTCGAACCCCTCCTGTGGCGTTGCACCTTTCCCCGAGCTCGCGACTGCTACGCTCCTCCTGCCATGCTCCAGCGCTGCACCGTTGCATCCTTGCAGAGCGCTGCGGCGCTGCCTCCTCTGCACGTCGTGCCCAAGGCCCCGCGAGCCTCCCGCTCGTCCGCCGTACCTCCTCCCCTCCGCAGGCCCCATCCATGGTGCCCCTTCTCCTTCGCCGCCTGGTGTCTGCGGAGCCGTACGCCCCTCGCCCTCCTGCTTCTCAGCCAGCCTCCTTCCTCCATGGCGCCTCCTCGCCGCCCGAGGCCTGCAGCCCCATGCCTCCCTCCGCGGGCAGGCTTGAGCAGGAGCTCCCCGAGTCAGTGCCCGTCGGTCACCTCCACACGCTCTCCGTCGTCCGCTTCCGGCGCCTCCGACCCTCCTCTGCATCGTCTCCCCATCACCATGGCCTCGCCTATGCTCGAAGCAGATGAATAGCAGCATCCACCGCATGCTTCCTTTGCTTCGTCACGCCCGCGCCAACTCCTGTTTGTGGATTTCGTCAAGTTCGAGCTTCGTTGAACGAGGGCTTTTTCCTTGCTCATTTTGGGATGTGACAATTTCATCTTCGAAAGTACATCTACATGATGACCTGACAAGTACCGTGGCACCGAAGACCTTTCATGCGTCATGTCCATCTCTGAGGATTTCAACAAGTACCACGACGGCCGTTATTCGTCAAGTACCCCTTCGGATCACCAAGTTTTGGCTACCATCGTCGTGAACTGCTTTCAAAACGTGTATCACTAACGCCAAGTACTAGTTCTACGAGGACCGCCAAGTTCGTCTTCTGTTGTCTCCGAAATCGCCAAGTACCACATCGATACGAGAACAACTACCCTCGACGTGCATTTTGCCAAGTACCACTACTGTCGACCCTCGAGGACACCGTGGACGTCAAGTTTATCGCTGTGACCCTGAACATCTATGAAAACTTGTGCGACTAAGAACGTGAACGACTACCGTCCCGAGAACATCTACTTCCCCTACACCGCATCAAACTCGAACCCCTCCAATAACGCACGCCTCGAAGGTACACTACTAGGGAAAACCCTAGCAGTAGCGCTGGTTTTGTGCTCACTAGTAGCGCGGGGGTGCGCTACTAATAAGCCGCTACAACTATTGCTTAGCAGTAACGCGTGCCTGCACGCGCTACTACTAGGTCAAATAGCTGCAGCGTTTGTTTGCTCCCACGCTACTGCTAATGTAACTAGTGGCAGCGTGTTTTCTCTCCATCGCTACTAGTATTCTTTTTTTAGTGTATTTATGCGCCATCGTACAAATATTGGTACAATACCAGTTATGAGGTTTACATCATTATGTCCATAACAGTGTGTCAAATGAAGGTGGATTAGGTTCAAGTGGAGGCTATATGTGGTGCATGTCAAAAGTATACTACTAATCCAAACTTGATCTAGTTTGGACTAGTAGTACTTTTGATGTGCACCACATGTTGCCTCCGCTTGAATCTAATCTGCCAGCACAAGCTATTTAATCATGATCATAGTCATTACCACCAACAGTATTTATTTAATCACCACTAACAGTAGCTAATAATAATCATCATAGTCATTACCACCAACACTAGCTATTTTATCATCATAGTAATAGTGTAGCACATCATCATCCTCAAACTCATTTCTAGCTATCTAATCACTCCTGGTGCTCTCTCTTAGGTAAAATAACATAAAACATGTGTAGCTCTCCTCCTTGATCAAGTTGGAGCATGCAGATGAACCTGTCTCCTAATCGTTGGTAGCGGATCTGTTTGCTGCCCCCTAGTACTTCTCTGCGCTTCCCCTTCACATATTTGGTCCAGTCTTGCACTATTAAGCATTCGTCACTAATCTTGAATGCACTAAAGTAATCTGTAGGATATCTTGGCCGTAAGCTAATCATACTCATGGTACCTTTAGTCTCGATCCCATAAGGCACAACATTCATCGGGAGTCCCTGTTGAAGAACATCGTATGGTAACATACTTAGCAATGAAGTTTAGCTTCAAAAATAATGTATGGAAAAGATGCACTGAGGACAAATAGTAAAAATCTTACCATCCTTCCTAAATAGATGTGACCGTAGTTCATTACGAACACTATTGGTCGCACGTTTTCAGTACTAACATTTCTAAATGCAGGAAGAAAATTTGTCTTGACAGTATCAAGATCCGGAAGCCATGAAACATAATGACTGAGCTCCTCGCAATTTAGTTCAGCCCTGGGACAGTAGTAGGTCCTGTCTACCAAGCGCTGGACATGTTTGCTTGCACCGAAATAAGCTCACAATACAAATTAGTTGTCAACTATTTTTGAATAAACAATATCAAAGACATAAATATGGTTGAGAAACTTACATAATGGTATAACTGGAGGCGTCTGCACATCGACCCAGATGTCGGTATTACCTTCAATATCATCTTCCGGACGAATATCAAAGGTGATAACCATATCAGGCTCAAATGCAAAAGACTTGCATAGTGCTCGCCATGTTTTGCATCCAAAATAGGTGTAGTCGTATGAATTGTATAATTTTGCATCGAAAATATAATCATGCTCGGTCTTCAAGTAAACTTTCTTTACCTCCATAGTATGACTGAAACCTATCTTATCCAATACAAAAACTCTTGCATGGCAAGGGTCATGCTTAATTATGAAAAAGACATGTCGTTGTGACTTACTGTATCCACTTCGAAGTTCTCGTCCAGCTTGATGTTGAAGGGCCTATCATCATCTAGGAAGATCCCGTCGCATAGGCCGCGCTCGTCTTCGCAGTATTTGATAATACCGAAATCCTTTTCATCGTCAGACATTTCCTATGTTCATAGTTAAAACATTAATTGAAAATAGATCGAAGACAACTACCAGGATACTCAACACACAAATCCGGGGCACTCGATATTTCCTACATATTCTGGCACAAGTCATGCCAAAATTCACGGAAAAATCCGGCATGATCTTTGCTAAAATAGGACATATCGAGCGCCTGAAATTTGCCGGAACGGAAATGAATCAACACTCTGGCAAAACATAGGCCACTCGGAGGTGTAACCTACAAACATGACCGGCCACTTGGGCAAGCACATATCCTATTTGAGCAACACAAGATATACATTTCAAAATATCTTATAGGACTCAAATTAGCATGCATTCAATAAGCAAAAGTAAATCATCTCATGCGTCCGTACATCGTCGAATATTATCACTAATACATCCCGAATAGTGTCATACATATAACATCACTAATAACTAAAACCCTAGCACACGATGGGTATCGGCGCGGGCGGTGGACACCCGCAGAGAAGGAACCATCACGGGATCATAGCTCAAGTGAGATCCCTGGAGAACCTGCCAGGTATTGGAGAACCTGTGCTCCAACGCAAACAAGTAGCGACGGGCGTGCGCGTCCTCCTCACTGACACGGTGACGCACCACCTCTACGGGGTCCTCGAGCCTCCGGACCGTCACTAGCCCACGCGACCGCCACCAAATAAGGTTCGGGTCAACGACAGGCTGGCTCCTCACCAACCTGCGCCCCCCGGTAGGTAGCGCCTCCCAGTACCACCCCGGCGGAGCCCAGTCCCGAACATAGCCCATCTGGCCAAGCAGGTGTCGTCCTCCACCGACTTGACGACGAGGATGCGGGATAGGCATCGTCCACGTCGATGCGGGAAAAATTTCTTTAACTAAAAAAATAGCAACAAGTTCTTACTAACTAGTTCTATTAATTCAACTAGTTCTTACTAAAAATAAACTTACTATAAATAAAAATAAATTTGTACCTAATTAGTACCTAGTTCTTACTAACTTATTAGTACCTAGGAACTACTGCCCTAATTACCATCTAATTTGATGAAGCTAGGGGTGGAAAGTGGTAGCGGAAATTCCAATTATCCAACTATAAAGTGAAATAAGTGGTCAAATTTTACTTGTTTTATGATTCATCTTAGAAATTTGATTCGTTTCCACCCTTACATGAACCCTAACTCATTTGAGCCGTATCAGCATCCGATTCGTTTCCACCCTTACATGAACCCTAACTAATTTGATGCAACTAAAATATAAAGAAACCCAAGGCAGAGATAGGGAAGAGGGAGGAGCAGGCGTGCTCACCTCAGGTGCCTGCGTCGAGGGAGGGGCAGGCGGCGTCGAGGTGGGGTTCAGGGCTCGGGCGCGCGACGGATGGCGGTGTCGAGGTCGGGGTCGGGGGCAGTGTCCGGGGCGGCGTTGAGGTCGGGGGCGGGGGCGGCGTTGAATCTGGGGTCGGGGGCGGTATAACGCGCTACTGCTACGTTAGCTACAGTGCGTTCTGGGATACACGCTACTGCTACTCCTTTCTCTTTTTCCCCCTTTTTCATTTAGTTTTCTTCACATTTTATTTTTTTTCCTTTCACCTTAATCTATTTCTTCCATTTTCAATTACCTTTCTATTTGCTTTCCATTTAATTTTGTATCCTTTAGCAATAGTGAGTTTAGATTAAAACGCGCTGCTATAAAGAAAGTAGCGGTAGCGCGGTTCGATATAGGTCGCGACTACTATGTGTAGCCTATCGGCTAAGCCATGCGAATTTTAGTAGTAACGTGTTTAGAACAAGACGCGCTACTATTAGAACTTTATCTAGAGCACGGTCTGCACAGGCACACTACTGCTACTTAGCACCAGCGTGCTTTTTTGACCCGCGCTACTGCTAAAGTTCTGTGTATAAGGTTTTCCCTAGAAGTGGTATAACCCCGAGATGACCTCCCGTGAACGAATGCATGTGTGATGCATGAGATGCTCGTGCTTGCTCCATGCTCAAATTGTCGGTGCATCTTGCCCCTCTTTTGTCTTGTCACCGTCATCGAATCGTGGGAACCCGGTAACCGGGATCACCCCACCATCTTTTGACATGCCCCCGTCACTTTTCCTTTTGCACCGGCATCTCAATCGAGTTACCGGAACTGGAATGTTGCCGTGGCACCATTTCCGTTGTCGTTGCCGTGGCACCCCTTTCGTTTCCGCCATGATGACAAATACCTCATATCTTATCATGTCAACGTTTTCATAAATACTGCATAAAACTTGCACATGTCATTCGCATCATGATAATAACATTTAAATGTTTAAAATTGTTGTTGCACCAAATTGATAATTGCATATGGGGATTTATCGGATTTGTTGTTTGTTATATCCGACCCCATTTAAATTGTTTAGATAGTATAATTTTGTTATGCTCCACCTCTTGCCATGTTAACCAACATTTAATATTTTTGAGTACATAAACGAGAGAGAACTAAATAATTGATGTGGTGTTCTGTCAATATGCAACTCGTTGCATATTGAGCTCCACTTAACTTGTAGTTTTGTTTGTGCCCTTTACCATGCCATGCATATTTAAACTGGACATGCATCATACTTGTTTGCGCATCATGCCATGTTTATGTGATGGTTGTTGTAACACCCTCGATGCGGCTATATCTCCCACGTGTCGAAGCACGACTTAGAGGCATAACCGCATTGAAAGCAATGTCGCAAGTGAGGTAATCGTCACACAACCCATGTAATACATAACGGAAAGAGATACATAGTTGGCTTACAATCGCCACTTCACACAAATACATGAATAAAGCATTACAACATCCAAATACAATCAAGGTCCGACTATGGAACCAAAATAAAAGAAGAACCCCAAATGTGACAAGGTCCCCGATCGACCCCAACTGGGCTCCACTACTGATCAACTAGAGCGAAATAACACAATGGACAAGATCTTCATCGAGCTCCTCCTTGAGCTTGGTTGCGTCACCTGCTCGGTAACATCGGCACCTGCAAACTGGTTTTGGAAGTAATCTGTGAGCCACAGGGACTCAGCAATCTCGCACCCTCACGATCAAGACTATTTAAACTTATGGGTAAGGTAAGGTATGAGGTGGAGCTGCAGCAAGCGACTAGCATATATGGTGGCTAATCATACGCAAAAGAGAGCGAGAAGCGAAGGCAAAGCACAATCGAGAAACTATGATCAAGAAGTGATCCTAGAACAACCTACATCAAACATTACTCCAACACCGTGTTCACTTCCTGGACTCTGCCGAGAAGAGACCATCACGGTTACACACACGGTTGATGTATTTTAATTAAGGTCAACTTCAGGTTTTCTACAACCGGACATTAACAAATTCCCATCTGCCCATAACCACGGGCACGGCTTTCGAAAGTTCAAAACCCTGCAGGGGTGGCCCAACTTAGCCCATCACAAGCTCTCACGGTCAACGAAGGATATTCCTTCTAGAGGGAAGACCCGATCAGACTTGGAATCCCGGTTACAAGACAGTTCGACAAGTTAAAACAAATCCAGCAACATCGCCCGAATGTGCCGACAAATCCCGATAGGAGCTACACATATCTCGTTCTCAGGGCACACTCAGATTGTCTTAACTTCCGGTAGGCCAGCCCAGAGTTGCCCCTGGTGGCCACCGGCGGCTGAGAGTTTGGACCAACACTCAGAGGAGCACTGGCCCGGGGGGGTTGAAATAATGATGACCTTTGAGTCTGCAGAACCCAAGGGAAAGAAAAGGCTAGTTGGCAAATGGTAAAACCAAGGTTGGGGATTGCTGGAGGAGTTTTATTCAAGGCGAACTGTCAAGGGGTTCCCATTATTACCCAACCGCGTAAGGAACGCAAAATCCGGGAACATAACACCGATATGACGGAAACTAGGGCGGCAAGAGTGGAACAAAACACCAGACATAAGGCCGAGCCTTCCACCCTTTACCAAGTATATAGATGCATTAATTAAATAAGAGATATTGTGATATCCCAACAAGTAAACATGTTCCAACAAGGAACAACATCTCCATGTTCCAACAAGGAACATACTTCAATCTTCACCTGCAACTAACAACGCTATAAGAGGGGCTGAGCAAAGCAGTAACATAGCCAAACAACGGTTTGCTAGGACAAGGTGGGTTAGAGGCTTGGTTTAACAATGTGGGAGGCATGATAAACAAGTGGTAGGTATCGCGGCATAGCCATAGAAAAAGAGCGAGCAACTAAGCAAGCAAAGATAGAAGTGATTTCGAGGGTATGGTCATCTTGCCTGAAATCCCGCAAGTAAGAAGAACGAGTCCATGAAGAAGACAAACGGGCTTAGTCGAACGGGTCCTCACAAACGCAACGTTACCGGAACCAACCCGAGGAAGCAAACACCGGAAAGAAGCACACAACATAGTAAACAACCAACACATAAGCATGGCATGATGCACAACCAAGTATGATGCATGTCCAGTTTAAATATGCATGGCATGGCAAAGGGCACAAACAAAACTACAAGTTAAGTGGAGCTCAATATGCAACGAGTTGCATATTGATGGAACACCACAACAAGTTATTTAGTTTGATCTCGTTTATGTACCCATCAATATTAAATGTTGTTAGCATGGCAAGAGGGTGAAGCAAATGAAAACTACCTATGTAGTCAAGTTTAAATGAGGCCGGAAGCAACAAGCAACAAGTCCGGAAAAACCTCATGTGCCTATTTTACGGTTTGGCACTGTTCTTCCCTAAACATAATTTTAGAGTTATTAAACATGCAAAGTAAGGCCACCGTGTTAAACTAGGCATTTTTCTACCCCATTTACATATAAAGTTTGTTAGGTTTGGAGCTACGGTTAAATAGTTATGAATTAAAGCATTTTAACATGACATAGAGCAAAAATTAATCAAACAACATTTTAAACATGTCAAACATGGATTAAAATGGCATAATATGAAACTAGATGAAAAACTAAGCAAGTTTCATATACAAAATTTTTACAAAGGATGCACGGTTGTTGAGTTATTATATGTATGAAACAGGAGGGTTTTTCTATAAAACAGCAAATCACTGGAAAATGCTAAATTCGCAGACTGAAAAAAAACATGACATGGGCTGAATCTGGCAGGGCCAGTAGTGCATAGGAGAGGAGCTGTTGGGGCTGCTCACACATGGGCTTCGGCCCGGTTCGGTGGAGGAGCTGGCACGCCGTGGCTGGGCCTTGGAGCGCTGCGGCTGGAGAGGCCCAGGCAGCAGGGTGACGGGTCAACGACGCGGGCGAGCGGTTCTGGCGAGCAGTAGGTCGATGCAGAGGAAGTAGAGGTCGGCCACAGGCCAGGTGGAGGAACTCCGGCGAGGCAGAGGCGGCGGAGATGGTGTGGAGGCGAACGGGGGCCAGGCACGACGGTTGCTGGGGTGAGCGAGGCAGAGGAGGGAACGAGCTGCTTGTCTCCTGACTCCTGGCTCGAGCGCCTAAAGAAGACGAACGCGCAGCAGGAACTTGGCGTGGGCGAGAGACTTGAGGTCCAGGAGCCATGGCATCAGCGGAAGCTCCTGGTCGGAGAGGTGGCCGGCGGGCGAGGGGTTCTAGTCCGGTTTCTTGCCGGGCGGCGACGGCGCGAAGAGGCTCTGGACGGCGACGAGGAGTTGCGCGAGGGGAGGGGCGCGTGGCCTCGGGCGCCTGGCTGTCGAAGCAGAGGAGCGAGACGAAGTTGCAGTTCTTCGAGGCGAAGCAAGGGCGCGGTGGATGAGCTCCTGCAGAGGTGAGGGAGATCTGAGAGACGGGAGGGAGCTCGTGGGAAGGAGAAGGAAGGCAGCGGAACGACGGGGTACTGGCCTGTCCGGCTTGGTCCGATGACGATGCTCACCAGCGATGAGGTAAAAAGGAGGACGGGGAGGTTGGGGGTCGAACCCCTCTCGATCTGGATCTAGGAGGAGCGGAAGGCGCGGCTGCGGCTTGCGATGGAGACCGAGCAACGAAGGCATGGCCTCGTGCTCGAAGAGGGAGGAAGATGCAGGTGCTGATTGGGTGGCGCTGAAAATAAGGGGAAGATGGCGGCGGTGGTTTGGGCAGGTGGGATCCCGATGTGGAAGAGGAGTGGCGGCGGTGACGGGGAGGATGGGACAGATCTCCTAAAAATTAGGGTTGGACAGTTTATATAGGTAGAGGAATAGGGTAGGGATTAACTCGGTCCGTCCGGTCGTAATCAGGCGATCGAGAATAAATTGGTTAGGGAGTCCAATAAACAAAACGGAGATGTTTTGTAGACGTTAGGGGATGATCCGCACACAACGGTGACGACTCCCCGGGTCGGGTTCGGGACAACTGTCGGACGCGCGCGAGGGGGGCTACGGGCTGACGAGAGAGGTTAGGTTGGACCTGGCGGTAGGTAGTGAGCTGTGTAGACGGTCTCGAGCTGAGAGAAGAGAAGAGAGGGAGGCCCGGCGACTGTTTCCGGAGAGCAAAAACGTCTGACGTGAGACCGGCTATAATGCCGCTATAGTTTAACGGTTGGGCTATCAAATGAACTCTGAATGCGATGAAACTTGACAGGAGGTCTATCTACACTATAAAAAGACTGCAAGTCAACTTTCATCCCATTCCAAGAACATTTTCCGGCCACTTACAAAATAATATTTCGGACATGCCGTGGGCGTGTGCAAGTGTGTCTGGGCTCAGAACGGACAACGAACGTAACGAGGAGACCGAGA